>NC_141094.1:11337082-11637082 GCF_041138505.1 Cibotium barometz | reverse complement strand
TTGTTGTGAGTGTGTGTGTGTGTGCTTGTTGCAAGAGATTAAGCCCTCTCTCCTCCCCCAATCTTTTCACCAATGATGTATCAAAAGTAAGTCATAAGTATTGTATATATGGACAGAAATAGGCAATGGGTGCCCACTTAAGTTGGGCACTCGAGAAAAGCCCATTTGTATGTATATAATTTTTGATAATGTGAATGGGGGCATCCAATCATTTCTCAAGTGAAAAGATTTATTCTTATCTTGAGCTATTACCTTCTTGCGTGCTTGACTGTAGAATGCATGTGTGTGTGTGTGTGTGTGTGTGTGTGGATGGAATGTGTGCATGCTTGTTTTCTAGCTTGAGTGAGAGTGTTATTGGGTGTGATTGGAGAAGAAAGTGGTTTATGCTTGATTGGGTGTGATTGGAGAAGAAAGTGGTTTATGCTTGTGTATGTGTGGATGGAATGTGTACATGCTTGCTAGCTTGAGTGAGAGTGTGATTAAGCATGATTGGAGAAGAAGGTGATTCAATCTTTGTAGCTTCCTATTGAAAGGATTACTTAGTTGATTGAGAGTCAATAAAGGGCACAAACAAGAGGGATTGGCACACCTCTTAACCTCTTTATTATCTCCAATAGGGACTTCCATGATCTAAGATAAGTGGTCTAACCTAGCACTATGGTCCCTTGTTAAAGAGCAAGAAGGTTCTTGAAATAAAAAAATGGTGCCACTACTCTGGGGATCGAGTTGGTCTTAGATGAGATAAGGAAGTAGAGCTATCTTCTACCCAAAACCCTTCTATTATTCTCACTCTATCTTGCCCTTTGATGAAAATACTTGGTAGAATGTTGAGGAATGTATTCTAGAGTAGACTTTGAGTTGGTCTTAGATGAGATAAGGAAGTAGAGCTATCTTCTACCCAAAACCCTTCTATTATTCTCACTCTATCTTGCCCTTTGATGAAAATACTTGGTAGAATGTTGAGGAATGTATTCTAGAGTAGGCTTTGAGTTGTTTTGAGTACTTATGGGTGTTATTTTTGGTGTTTAGGAGTGGATTTATGTGATTAGAGTAGGCTTTGCTTTTAATCTTAACCTTTTTTATGTTTTATCTTTATTAGTTTCCATATTCTTTGGAGTGGTGGAATGAAGAGAAAGATCTCTCAAGTGTGATTGAGGTAGGTTATCTCTCTACTTGATTTATTTTGTCATTACCATGCACATTAACCTTAGGAAATTAGTATACATTAACACTTTTTGTATTTTTTATAAAGATTAGCTTAATCAAGGTATTCAAATTGAGTTGAAAATCATGACATTGAAATGTTGTTAAGAAACCCTATCATGTTAAAAAAACCAAAAAATATTAAGAAAAACCCAAAAAACTGAACTCTCAAAAAGTTGTGCTTTTTTCTCTTCCGAATTTTGGAGACCAAGATCCGAATAATCCAACAGAAAAACACTAAAAAATTAAACACCCTAAAAAACTAAGTTTTTTCCTCTCTTGAATTTTTGGATTGTTGAGGCTAGGTTCCTGATCGTCCAGATTTAGATCGTTGAATTTACATCGAGATCCTTGACTAGAGCTTAAAAGTGGTTGATGAGGTACTATCTGATAAATGATCATCGTTGCCACACTCCTGTAAACAAGAGTACACTTAGAAAATTCTATGGACCTCTCCTAAGAACAACTCAAAGACATCCACCTAGTTGAGGAAACCAAAAAGAAGGAAGTAGAAAGGAAGAAACAAGATCAATGAGAAGCCAAGACTCGCAAGAAAAAATCTCAATAGCAGAGAGGCATTATGACTATCCACATGGCTATAGTAGACAATAATGACATCAAAGAAGAATAAGCAAAGCCCGTAAGGCTTTTCTTGGATTTTCCAACAACCACAAAAGGTATAGCTAAACTTGCTCTTTTAGATATAAGAGCAAGAAGAAACTTAGTTTTCTATGAAACATGGATCTCATTAGGCAAAGCTGTCCTTAAAGGTCTTAGTGCAAACTATTTCTAGACTATACAACAAATGTGAAGATGTTGTAAAGCTTGATTTCTACATAAACTCTTATCTTGTAGAAAGGAAGTTTCTTTCTATGACTGTAAGAACTATTCCATAAGAAATCATCCTCTAAAGAGGGTGGATTTCCAAACATGACGACGACATTGGTTGGAGAACAAGGGATGAACCATCAAATTCAAGCAAAGAACCATGATTATTCTTCTTGCATAGGAAAACCAGGACAAGTCTCCTTAGAGATCTAAAAATTGCTCACTTTATTATACAAACGGGTCCAATCGAGCCAGTAAGCTCGATCATCCACAAGCTCCAAGATTCATTACAACAACCATAACCCTTCCTAGGTCCATCACTACATGTGCCAAAAGCTAGACCAAAGGAGGTGAAGCCCAAGCCAAAACCAAGGAGGAACCACATAAGAAATAAGAAAACATCCAAGCACATAACAATTAGTGTTGCCTCCACTTCACCACCAATACCCAAGGTAAACTTTGACAAGTATGGGTACCAAAAGTCTCAGTTATTCTATCTATTGTACTCTTTACTTCTCCAAAATCAAGTTCAAGAGACCAAAATAGACGCGGATCCTAAAAGCTAATATATTAAACCTACAATGGACCGCATATGACAAGATGGTATATGGATCCCAAGGAGAGGGAGAGACACCAAACTAAAGAATGATCCAGCTTTTCAAGGATGGATAACTATAGAGAGAGAATGCTTCCTCAAGGACCAAGGATGGATAACTACAGAGAATGATCCAGCCACACGAGGATGGATAACTACAAAGAATGCTTCCTCAAGGGGACCAAGGATACTATCAAGGATAAAGCTTGATCTGAGCGCCAAAGATAAAGTTTGGTTTGGATAACTACAGAGAATGCTTCCTCAAGGACCAAGGATACTATCAAGGATAAATCTTGATTTGGGTGCCAAAGATAAAGCTAACAATACCACATCCTCAAAAACCTTCACTCAAACAACTATTTTGCTGCTGCCAGAAATCTCATGCTGGCAAAAAACCAATTTTTTTGGCCCACACTTTTTACATCATCCCATTATGCAGTCCAGCTAGATGATGAAAACTAGAAGCTATAGGCTTTTTGCATAGTACACCTTCCCAAGTAGACGTAACACTTTTGAAGGTATGATCAATAGACCTGCATGTTGAACTACCACCATTGCTTTGGCATATCTTACAGTTGCACAAATAACCTGCTCCATGAAATCCATTCTTAGGATGTCACAAATAACCTGCTCCATGAAATCCATTCTTAGGATGTCACAAATAACCATTGCTTTGGCATATCTTACAGTTGCACAAATAACCTGCTCCATGAAATCCATTCTTAGGATGTCACATAAAATTCATTGAATCTTTGAGGAAGACCATTTGTACATGCTGAATACAGCAACACAAGTATCCTTTAGTAGACTAGACTACTAATTAGTAGATTAAACTACTATATAGAACACTGCGCTACTAATTCGTAGACTAGACTACTAGGTAGTGGACTAGACTATTGTTTAGGAGGCACTTCTAGTTAGTAGACTGGGCTACTAATTAGTAGATTGAACTACTGTTTGGAGACTGAACTACTAATTAGTATCATGTCTACTATCATCAGTAGTGTAGTCTTCTAATTAGTAGTTGCCTCCTAAACAATAGTCCAAACTAGTAATTAGTAGTCCACTCTACTAACTAGTAACTAGTAAGTAGTTCAATCACCAAAATGGCCGTACGGGTGCAGAAGTCCAGACGCCCTTAGAGGCATCTATGACCACGTCTGCCATATCTTGTGTAAAGTCTGGGTAGGAGGGGCGGTTCAAATCGGTTGGGTGCTCTAAGGTGTCATCATTGTAGAGAGTGAGCAAACCCGGATGGTGCTCGATCACCACTCTCTTATTAGCACATGGTTTCTCCATTTCTTGCTCAGTCACAAGTTCTCTTACATTCTCACATGTGTTCACCATCTTTCCTTCTAACTTCGGTTCTCTTTGCCTCTCAATTGGATCAGATTTTCCAAAAGGAAGGAGAGTCAGTTTCTGCCTTTTCAGTGAGGTATGCAGCTTTGTTCATCAAATATCAACAAGTGGCTTTACATGTTGTTGCTTCTTCTTTTTCACCTTCTATGGAAGATTCAAAGAGTTCTTTAGCAATGGAGCACCCTAAGATGAGCAAGTTTATCATGGCTTTGGATCCCCGCTTACATGGAAAAGTTCTTAGCAAAGATTCCACTAATTTTATGTTGAGAAAACGTGGTGCTCATGCTAGATCAAGTGTGTGGAGGAAAAGAACTCACAAAATACAAGAACAATATCTTGCTTATTAAGTTGTTTATGAATACAACTAGGCCTTGCTCAATACAAAATGCCTCCTAGCTCCACCTTTAAATAGATGAGCTAGTGGACCTTAAGTCCCTTCACACTCACACCCTTCTCTTCCCCTTCTACTTAACCTTAGTACAAAGGAAGGTGGTTCTCTTGGGACATGTTATCTTAGAAGAAGGCATAGAGATGGATCCTAAGAAGGTGCAGGCAATTGTGGCTCTCCCCCCACCACCTACCAATGTAAGGGAGGTAAGGAGGATTTTGGGTAAAACAAAGTATTACCAACGCTTTGTTAACATGTTCTCTGAGAAGATGTATCCTATAAATCTGTTGACAAAGAAGAATGTTTCTTTCCAATGGAGACGTGATCAAATTCAATCTTTTTGTTTGCTCAAGGAATGCATGAGTCAAAGTCCAATTGTGCACAGTCTCCTAGGTGGGGGGAGGACTTTTATGTGAATCCAAGTGTCTCATCACATTCAGTGGGTGCTATACTCTTGTAAAAGGGAGAGCAAGGGCATATGCAACCAGTGTATTATGCAAGCCGACAACTCACTGATGCACCGAGGAGAGGTATGGTGAAATGGAGAAAGGTGGTTTGTCTCTTGTTTTTGCAGTAAAGAAGTTGAGGTCATACTTGTTACCTCACCCTTTTTTCTTCCTCACATCTCAACCTTCTTTACAATTCTTGGTCCGCAAACCCAATCCTAACAGGAGGGAAGTTTGAAAAATGGATTTGTGAGCTTCAAGAATTCTCTTTCACTTTTATTACAGAACACACCACTAGGGCCTCTCTTGCAGATTTGCTTACCCAGGAAGGAAGAGGAAGAAGGAATAGGAACAAAGGAAGAAGTATATGAAGATTTGGAGACACCACCAACTGCTTTCACTATGCATTTGGAGACACCACCAGCTGCTTTCACTATGCATTTTGATGGAGCCTTTAGTCCTTCCAGGCAATGTGGGGCTGGAGGGATAGTTTTATTTGATCTAGAAGGAAAAGAGGTATGGGCCAAGGGTAGGGAATTTCCAAAGGCTATATCAAATAATGTAGCTAATTACAATGCATTAATTTGGGGATTAGAAGATTGCATAAAAGATGGAATTAAAGAGGTAGAGGCTAAAGGGGATTCGCAATTGGTCATTCAACAAATGAAAGGAGAATATAAAGCATGGAGTCCTAATCTCCAAGAATTGTATAAAAGGGCAATGGAGTTAAAAGAAGCTTTTGAGTTTTATGAATTTGTGCATGTTAACCGGAAGGATAATCAAAAGGCTGATGAATTGGCTACTAAAACTTTGGCTTCTTTCAAAGTAGCTATTCTTGCATTAATGGATACAGGTTGGCTTGAGCTCCAAGATGTTCAACACTATTTAGATACAGGATACTTCCCTCTTGGATTGAATCCTCAACAGAAGCAAAGGCTTACAAGGAAAGCTCATCCTTACACAATTCTAGGGGATGTTCTTTACAATAGAATTGGAAATTACAAGCCTTCGCACATCTTTTGCACGCTTGAATAATGAAGAAGAAACGCATGCCCAATGCCTAGTACAACTGGAGACCTTGGATGAGAGGCTACTTCAGGCACTTCACAATTTGGAGGCTGCACAATTTGGTGGAGGCTATCCGGAATGCAAGGGAATGGTGGGCTCCATGACTGCGCACCCCAGCGGAGCTGCGTACAAGGGTGTACTCTCTACATAGTTGAAACGCCAAAATGTATCTTTCGAACATTGGATCTTGGCTACGGGTGGATGTACTGGGGTAGCCACGAGGCCGCGAACCCAACCAACTATCCCAGATTGCAACTAGGGGATTTACCTTTAAGCAATATAGGTCTCCCCCAGAACACTGGAAGACAAGGAACCCTGAGTTGTGATCTGGGGGTCCACTCCACATGCACAGGGGGAGATCGGGAGAAGACTATACTGCAAAACACTTCTCTCAGGTGGCGCATCAATCTTGGTACACAAACGAAGGTTTATATTTGGGGCGCCCACCGGCTTATGGAGCGACCCTTTGGTAACTTATTGGAGAAAGTTCTGGCCTCTCTATTCCCATCCGTTCACTCTTGGGATAGGATCCGTAGCCAGCGCAATGGCTCAGTCCGTTTCGACATTGTCATCTCCAATCAGGCAGCAGCAGCAGAAGCAATCGTTAGACAGATTAATGACAAAAGCAAGATCGGTAAATGGTACGCTAAAGTACCGGTACCCTTCCGTAGTCATGTGCCCAATCCCGCTCCCCCCACTGACCCCTCCTCAACCATGGAAGGGATCGAGGGGATGCTGAAGACAATGGAGCCTTGGAAGGGGAAGCTTCTTCAACCATGTTCAAGAAAGGAGATGTGGACCTCACTAGTCTTCACCAACAACAGAATGAACTTCTTCTTGATGAGTCCATAGCAGGTACTGAAAAGGGAGAATTACTTAAAAATGTTGGATGGATTTCCTAACCTTTTTGCAAACAGCTACTCACAAGTACGCCAAGTTACCCTAGTAGAGCACAAGATTGATCTCACGCCCCAAAGTAAGCCAGTGGTACAGCGGCTAAGGCGTTTGGGAGTAGTGCAAGCGAAGGTCCTTAAAAATGAGGTAACTAATTTGCTTGAAGCTGGATTTATTTTTCCAGTAGAGAATTCAGAGTGGATTTTCCCAGTTGTAGTCACTCCCAAAAAGGGTGAAAAATGGCGTGTGTGTGTGTGGACTTTCGCCCTCTAAATGCATGCACAAAAAGGAATTATTATCCTCTACCCTTTCAAGATGAGATTTTGGATCAAGTTGCAAGTCATGAGTTGTATTCAGTGTGTGATGGATACTCTGGATACTTTCAAATCCGGATTTGTGAAGAAGATCAAAGGAAAACCTCATTTATCATCCCTTGGGGAGTGTATGCCTATAGAGTGATGCCATTCGGCTTGACCAATGCACCAGCAACTTTTCAACGCTTCATGGGTCAGGTATCTGCACCTTACTTGGGAAAGTTTATAAGGGTCTTTTTGGATGATTTTTGCATTTATTCAAGCAGCATGGATCACTTGGAAAAGTTGAGGGGTTGGCCTGGCAAAGTATTGATAATACAAAAGGGTATCTTAATCCTGGAAAATGCCGCTTGGTACGAGGAAACCCGCCTATTCCAAGGGTGCTGGCCAATGCGACTTCCTGGATACCATACCTTTCAATCCCTGGGGTCTAGCAAGCCAGGAGAGGGAGGATTGACTACCCTTACCTCTCTCGGGCCTTTAAGCTTAACTTGTCGTCCCCACGTTGCATTTTTGTGCAGTTCTTCCCGCTTGGGGAGAAGGGCCCCTGGATCCATGGGAACGTATATGTACCCCAACGCCAACACAACAAATGGGAAGCCCTGCTGCAGGTAAGTGAGTCCGATGTGGGCAAGAGAGTGGAGCGCCTTGCCCTTGGCTTCGAGGACACTGTGAAAGGGATCGCGAAGGCAGCCGGACATAGCTAAGATCCAAAACACTGGAAGGAAAAGAGGATGCGTCTTTGGCCTACTAGGATTCCTGAGGTTAATGTCCCTCTTAGCTGGGGCGAAATCCGTCAGGTCTGTCGAAAATTGAAGCGCCAGAAGGCTGCAGGGATAGATGGGATACCCCGGAATTCTTCAAATTGTGCATTAAGGACAAAGGGGCACGTAGAAATCGGAATGTGCCAGGGACCGCTATGGGCTTGGCAGTGTTCGAGCTCTTTAAGCACTCAAGGTTCTTACCTCTGTGTGGTTATCAACCGTATCTCTAGCTCCCTAGAGCAACGGAACTTCTTTCTTCACGGACAAGCCGGATTTCGTCACAGAGAGGAGTGCATTGGGCAAGTTATCTGTCTCTTAAGGAGATTGCGCAAAGACGCAGGGCCGTTGGAAAACCATCATACGTCGCGTCCATCGACTTTAAGAAGGCATATGACACTGTCCCACACGAGGCGCTTTCTATCAAACTCGAGGCGGCTGGCTTAGGGGGCAAGACTCTCAGATTTCTGCCTGAAGGCCCTTTATAAGTCCTCTCAAGTTAGGGTTAGAGTGGGTGATCTCCTCCTCTCTGAACCGATTCAGGTTGCCCGAGACGTTCGTTCGCCAAGGGTGCCCTGCCTCCCCGACGCTCTTTAATATTTTCATTAATGATATAATAAACGAGCAAGATGACTTGGGAGTTTCCGTCCCCGGGCTCCTTCAGAAAATTCAGTGACTCTTGTTCGTGGACGACTTGATTCTCACCAGCAGAATTCCAAGCGAGTCTCGATAGAGTAAGTCAATGGGCTGACGAGTGGGAAATGGAATTCGGCGTGAAAAAGTGTGAGGCCTCAGTTCTTTAGAGGCCATGAAACTTATCCCTTTCTACATTGGAAACGAGCTGATCAATGTGACTGAAAAATATCGATATTTGGGAATACTGGTGGACGAGCAATTCTCAATCGAGGTGATACTCAAGGATAGAATTGTGCGTGGGCGCAAGGCCCTATATGCGCACCATCACGTCCTCACATCGAGAGCTCTTTCCTTGTGGACTAGAATTAGTTTCTTGAAAGCATGCATATTTCATGTGATCACCTATGGGGCGGAGATAATGGGAGCTCATAACCAATCGTTACTGGCACCTCTCGAGAGATTGGTGGTGTAAGATTCTTCCCCAGCCCCTCAAGATGTCCAGTTTCTTCACTTGTAATCAATCCCCTTTTCAGAATAATAAAAGATCTTGTTTCTACCGTTTTTGGCTTAGAGAGAGAAAATATTCTAGAGAGAGATAATTCAGTTTTTAGATATCTTTGGATGGAAAAATATCCCTTCTTATTAAAATAAATTCTCCCAAAACAGAAGTTTAAAAAGAAATTCCTAAGGTGCATTAGAAACAAATTATAATGTGCAGAAAAGACCTTAGCCTAAGGATCTCTGTTTTCAGAAAATTTTAGATTAAGGTCCAAACAAAGGTTTGACAGGCCAATGAGATTAATCCAAATGTAGGGAGGAGATAAATTGAAGAATAAAAGAAACCCCCCCCCAAAAAAATGAGTAAATACTCACATAAGATGAAGAGTGGACTAAGGACCAAAGAAAAGAATTAAAAAACTGAATTTTGACACCTCAGTGTGGGGATCTCCCCTTATGAAGTAGGCACCTTTTTCTCATCATTACCCCCAAATTTTAATCAATAAATGAGATATTTTTATCTCTCCTCTCTCATGTTTCAAATCTAGATCCAAAAAGTAAGCTGAACTGACCCAAAAATGGTCAAAAATTGACCAAAATGATCTGGAAAATTCTAGAATCAGTTTCCTCCATTGACAAAGAGTTATTGGTTACAGATGTCATAACTCAAAATTTCCATCTAGTCCTTGTTTCTTAAAAAAAACAGTATCACTCTAGACTCTCCGTTGAGACTAGCTGGTCAGCAACAACGAGATCCAGTAACAGATTATAATAATCATTTGTCCATCATACAATCTTCCATGACATACGCATGGGTGTCCTGGGCACCACAAGCCCCTGCATCACCTGGTCAGAACCCTCCGGGATCCTCCTTAGGTGTCCTGGCACTCCACTCAGGGATCGCTTCGTCGGCCTCGTCCATCGTACCGGAAGTGCACCATTTCAACCGTACCGAGGCTGGTCAACAAGCTTTGCCACGTGAGCTAGCTGTTGCAACCGAACTTCCCTTAGAAAAACACATACCAAATGCTCCCTCCAGCATTCTGGCATAAGACAGTCCTTTAAGAAAACAGGGTTTCTATGCAAGTTTTTAATTGGATTTTCTTTTGAGTACAATGAGTATATCTTAAATCAGTATCCCCAAAACTTCATGATCGTAATTCTAAATTTTATAAAAAAATTTCTCGAATTCTGTAACCTATCAATTTGATTGGTCTCAAACTTAATTTTAGGTTTGGCGGGAGTTTTGAGTGTATTTTTAGAACTGGTCACATCTTCAAAGAGTTTGGTCTTGGTCATACTCTAATTCAGGATTCGAGTGTGATAAGATTTTTCCTGAACTATCTTTCTCCAAAAGGGGGGATATTTCAGTTACTATTTTACTGAATCTCATTCATTGAATATTCACTTAACTGAATTATAAATTAATTTACGAATTTCGATGAGGAATAAGTTAATCATTTATCTGAATATTTTGATCTCGATAGATTTCCTGAATTTTCTTTTTACAATCTGTGTGAATATAAAACAATAGAATTTACTCTCTCAGAGTATTTAATTATTCATTTATCAATTTCTCATAGAATTCAAACATAGACTTTAAGAGAATTCTAATTTTGATATAAAAATTCTTTATGCATCTATTTATGCATAAAAATCAACGTCAATGGGAATAACACTTTTATATAAAAGAAAATCCTTTTATGCATCTATTTATGCATAAAATTAATTTTAATAAGAAAAACACTTTTAAAATAAAAAGAATTTCTTTATGCATCTATTTATGCATAAAATCAATTTTAATAGGAATAACACTTTTGAAATAAAAAGAATTTCTTTATGCATAAAATCAATTTTAATAGGAATAACACTTTTAAAATAAAAATAATTTCTTTATGCATCTATTTATGCATAAAAATCAATTTTTACAAGAATAATGCTTTTATAATAAAATTTTCTTTATGCATAAAATTCAAATTCAATGAAAACAACACTTTTATAATAAAAATTTTCATTATGCATCTTTCTATGCATAGAAATTAAATTCAATGAAAATAACACTTTTATAATTAAAGAAAATCCATTATGCATCTTTCTATGCATAGAAATTAAATTCAATGAAAAAAACACTGCCTAGACATGATGATATTTACCTTAAAATTCCAAGGACCGTGATGACTCTGCCCGTATATGTCGAGGGTATAATTGCAGCTCTTTACTGGCAGTATATGTGAGTAAATCTAAGACCTTGAAATTATAAGCATAAATGCTATCCAGATGATGAATTCGAATGTGGTTGATATTATTTTTAAATTTTGGTTGAGAACTGATGAGTTGATTTGGATTCTGATTGAAAAATGATGATTCTTGAATTTTCGTTGAAATGTAATAAGCTGAGCAAAACCACAATGAGGATGAATGGGGCGAGTCCCTGTGATGATGTTCGTAACTAGAATGATGTTAATGACTTCAGCAACTCACTATGAGATTAGTGGATTGTGCTGACAGATTGATACTATTAACACTTGACCCAGTGGATCAAGTTAAGGGATGTCAAATTCAAAATCTGTATAATTGAAAATTCCCATGGAGGACTGTTCAAATGGAAATTTCGGACAAATGGACCATTATTGTGATAAGGATTTGAATGATATGATCTGAGTGAATTGTTATATCTAATGATGAGTTCTATATAAGGGATCTTTTATCCTAGGATTCTGTTGGGTTCACTAGACTATAAGGAACCCCAGAATCAGTTTTTATCTTAAGGGAAAGAGTTGTCCTCTAATTTTACGAGATGAGGACATCTAATGTTTTTTAAGTGGGGTAGGATGTAAGATTCCTCCCTCTAGCTTTTGAGGTGTGCAGGTGTAAGAACCTCCCCTTCTGATCTTATAATTATTCCCCTCTCTGAAATAAAAGAAAGATCATGTTTCACCCTGTTTTGGCTTGGAGAGAGAAAATGTCTAGAGGGAGGTAATTCAAAATTGAGATATTTGTGGATATGAAAATCCTCCTAGTGTCTAAAATGATTTTCCTTGAAACTAAAATTCAAAAAGAACTTTCCAACGTGCAATTGCAATTAATTAAAAATAGGTATAAAGGACCTTAGCCTAAGGGTTCAGATTTTCAAAAAAAATTAGATTATGGTCCAATTAAGGTTCCTATGGATGAATAAGATTAATCCAAATGTAGGGAGGAGATAAATTGAAGAATAAAAGAAAATCCCTCTAAAATGAGTAAATGCTCACATAAGATGAAGAGTTGACTAAGGACAAGGTTTATTAGTTAAAAAAGAAGAGATATTTAGAAGAAATGATGCATTTTTGACACCTCAGTATAGGGATCTGCCCTCATGAAGGAGGCACCTATTTCACATGTGTGGAGGAGTTTTAAACTAAAAAATAATGAGATATTTTCATCTCTCCTCTCTCCTGTTTCAACTAGATCCAAAAAGTAAGCTAAACTGACCCAAAAATGCTAAAAATTGACCAAATTGATCTGGAAAATTGTAGAATCAGTTTGCTTGGTTAGAGGCTCACTTTTTCCTATAAATAAAAGCCTCCCCCTTTGTAAAAGCTTAATGGTGTTTTATGCACTGTTACTCTACTCCTACTCAGAGCCATTTACATTAAATTTTCTTGATAATTCAATTATTTTTGGCTTAATCCTCTCCAAAGCAATTGGTGGGCCACTCTTGCTTCAAACACTGAGTAGAACCCTCAATCCCTCAAGCCAAAGGAGAGCTTACAACCCCATGTAAGCTAATTTTTTTTACTTTTATTTTAAATCTATGGTTTTCTTGATTTTCTTGTTTATCTAGTTGATTAAAGTAAATTCTAATGCTATTCCTTGGTGAAAAGGCCATCCCCTTCTCTTCTTTACAATTCAGCCTTTCTTTATCCTAGAATGTTTAACAAAAAGATTAATTAAACTTTTCTTATTGTTTACTCTCTTGGAAATTAAAAATTATGTAGATTAGAGTCCTTTACATCTAATTGGGGTTAATTTAAAGTGAAAATAGAATGTTAAAAATAAGAAATGGTTAGCCATACAAAGAAAGTTATGGTAAAATTTTCTAAAATTTTGTGGAAAAGAAAGTTTATTTTTATGTTATTCCAAAAGAGTAATTCCCACCGTTTGTGCATTCTAAAAGAAATATTCTAATTTACTCCATGTACATATTCACCTATGAATATGCATGGATATCATGGATATTAATTATTGAATTTAATTTATATGCATAGAAAGATGCATAATGGAAATTTTTATTATAAAAGTATTGTTTTCATTGAATTTAATTTCTATGCATAGAAAGGTGCATAATGAAAATTTGTAATGTTACTTTCATTGAATTTAATTTCTATGCCATGGAAAGATGCATAAAGGATTTATTTATTTCAAAAGTGTTATTCTCATTAAAATTGATTTTATGCATGGAAATATGCATAAAGGATTTATTTTTATTTCAAAAGTGTTATTCTCATTAAAATTGATTTTACACATAGAAATATGCATAAAGGATTTATTTTTATTTCAAAAGTGTTATTCTCATTAAAATTGATTTTATGCATAGAAAGATGCATGAAGGATTTATTTCTATTTCAAAAGTGTTATTCTCATTAAAATTGATTTTATGCATAGAAAGATACATAAAGGATTTATTTTTATTTCACAAGTGTTATTCTCATTAAAATTGATTTTACGCATAGAAAGATGCATAAAGGATTTATTTTTATTTCACAAGTGTTATTCTCATTAAAATTGATTTTACGCATAGAAAGATGCATAAAGGATTTATTTCTATTTCAAAAGTGTTATTCTCATTAAAATTGATTTTACGCATAGAAAGATGCATAAAGGGATTATTTTCCATTACAAAAGTGTTATTCTCATTAAAATTGATTTTATGCATAGAAAGATGCATAAAGGGATTTATTTCTATTTCAAAAGTGTTATTCTCATTAAAATTGATTTTATGCATAGAAAGATGCATGAAGGATTTATTTCTATTTCAAAAGTGTTATTCTCATTAAAATTGATTTTATGCATAGAAAGATGCATGAAGGATTTATTTCTATTTCAAAAGTGTTATTCTCATTAAAATTGATTTTATGCATAGAAAGATGCATGAAGGATTTATTTCTATTTCAAAAGTGTTATTCTCATTAAAATTGATTTTATGCATAGAAAGATACATAAAGGATTTATTTTTATTTCACAAGTGTTATTCTCATTAAAATTGATTTTACGCATAGAAAGATGCATAAAGGATTTATTTTTATTTCACAAGTGTTATTCTCATTAAAATTGATTTTACGCATAGAAAGATGCATAAAGGATTTATTTCTATTTCAAAAGTGTTATTCTCATTAAAATTGATTTTACGCATAGAAAGATGCATAAAGGGATTATTTTCCATTACAAAAGTGTTATTCTCATTAAAATTGATTTTATGCATAGAAAGATGCATAAAGGGATTTATTTCTATTTCAAAAGTGTTATTCTCATTAAAATTGATTTTATGCATAGAAAGATGCATGAAGGATTTATTTCTATTTCAAAAGTGTTATTCTCATTAAAATTGATTTTATGCATAGAAAGATGCATGAAGGATTTATTTCTATTTCAAAAGTGTTATTCTCATTAAAATTGATTTTATGCATAGAAAGATGCATAAAGGATTTATTTATTTCAAAAAAGTTATTCTCGTTAAAATTGATTTTATGCATAGAAAGATGCATAAAGGATTTGTTTTTATTGCAAAAGTGTTATTCTTATTCAAATTGATTTTTTGCATAGAAAGATGCATAAAGGATTTATTTTTATTTCAGAAGTGTTATTCTCATTCAAATTGATTTTTTGCATAGAAAGATGCATAAAGGATTTATTTTTATTTCAGAAGTGTTATTCTCATTAAAATTGATTTTAGGCATAGAAAGATGCATAAAGGATTTATTTTTATTTCAAAAGTGTTATTCTTATTAAAATTGATTTTAGGCATAGAAAGATGCATAAAGGATTTATTTTTATCTCAAAAGTGTTATTCTCATTAAAATTGATTTTTATACATAAATAGATGCATAAAGGGATTTTTATAAAAGTGTTATTCCCATAGAAGTTGATTTTTATGCATAAATAGATGCGTAAAGAATCTTTATATCAAAATTAAAATTCTCTTAAATTCTATAAATAGATGTGATGAGATGTGATGTGAATCAGATAGATGTGAATGAATGGATGGATGGATATGATGTGAATAGAGGTGATGAGATGTGAGGTGAATAGATGTAATGAGATGTGATGAGAATCAGATAGGTGTGAATCAATGGATGGATGGATGTGATGTGAATAGAGGTGATAAGATGTGAGGTGAATAGATGTAATGAGATGTGATGAGAATTAGATAGGTGTGAATGAATGGACGGATGGATGTGATGTGAAAAGAGGTGATGAGATGTGAGGTGAATAGATGTAATGAGATGTGATGAGAATCAGATAGGTGTGAATGAATGGACGGATGGATGTGATGTGAATAGAGGTGATGAGATGTGAGGTGAATAGATGTAATGAGATGTGATGAGAATCAGATAAGTGTGAATGAATGGATAGGTGGATGTGATGCGAATAGAGGTGATGAGATGTGAGGTGAATAAATGTGATGAGATGTGATGTGAATCAGATAGATGTGAATGAATAAATGAGATGTGATGTCATGTAAATCAGGATGTAAATAAATGAGATGTGATGTCATGTAAATCAGGATTTAAATGAATGATATGGGATAGGAGTGGATGATATGTGATGAAAATGGATGTGAATGTATAAGTGAAGAATGGATGTGGTTATGTATGTGAAGAATGGATGTGAATGTATATTTGAAGAATGGATGCGAATGTGTATGTGAAAGAATGGATGTGGTTATGTATGTGAAGAATAGATGTGGATGTATGTGAAAGAATGGATGTGGATGTATGTGAAGAATGGATATGGATGTATGTGAAAGAATGGATGTGGATATGTATGTGAAGAATGGATGTGGATGTATGTGAAAGAATGAATGTGGATGTGTATGTGAAAGAATGTGATGTGGATGTGTATGTGAAAGAATGTGATGTGATGTAAAGAGATGTGATGTGACATGAATATATGTGGATGTGAAGTGATAGATATGAATGTGTGAATAGATATGGGTAATCGTACTTGTGAACGATTGGATGGATGTGGATGAATGAGATGAGATGTGGATGAATGAGATGAGATGTGCATGAATGAGATATGATGTGGATAGATGTGATGTGATGTTATGCATGTGATGGGATGGTGATGAGAATGAATGTGATGGATATGAGTGAATGTGATGTGAATCAGGATGTGAATAAATGAGATGTGATGTCATGTGAATCAGGATAAATGTGAATGATTGAGGTGTGAGGTAAAATGGATGTGATGTGATGTGATATGGATCGGGGTAGTTATGAATGGATGAGATGTGATGTGATATGGATTGGGGTAGTTATGAATGGATGAGATGTGAATGAATGTGATGTGATAAGATGTGATGGGTAGATGCAAGTGGATGAGATCTAATGAGGATAAATGAGGAAAGATGTGATAAGATGAAAATGATGTGATTGGATGAGAATGGGAATACATATGAATTGGATGTGATTTAAGCCAGGTGGATTGATGTGGAACAATGTGGAAGGACGAGAGTTCGCTATAGAAACTGTATTTATGACCTGTTTTTAAAATGACTGTTTTATGTGAAGAATGCTCGGGAAGCATTTTGACCGTCTTGTGAATGAGGTCGTGGAGACCTAGTCTGATAAAGTTGCAACAGCTGACACAGAGTCAATGGTGGACGTCTCGCATATAGCAAGGTCGACCAAGGTCTTGACCACCCTCGGTTCGATTAAAATGGTGAGCTTCCGATATGGTGCATGAGGGACCAAGGAAGTGGCCTATGAGTGAAGCGCTAGGTCACCCGCGAAGGATCGTAGAAGGTGCTGACCATACCGTTGCTCGGGCTCTGGGTCATCTCGAAGATACCCAAGTACATCGTGGAAGATATTGGAACAAGGAGTAAGAGTTGTTTTCTGAATTCAGGCATGGATCTGATTGATTGACCTTGCTGGTCCTCAACGGATGAGTCCATGGTTCTTTTATATGGATCTGTTGGTTGATCTTGCTGATCTTCAACAGAGATTCTATTTTGATATGTGAATATATTATCGAGTACTATGAGCTGGGAACTATCGAAAAGGCCCCTGAGTGGACAGGTGGTAAGCGTTCTGGTTACCAATGATGCCATAGGTACACCGATGAAGGAATGATTGGAAATAAGGATTCAACCAGAGATTTTGAGGATTATGATCAGTGATGACAAATGATTGTTTTAAAGATAGCTGAATCTCTGAAAAAGGCAAATTCATATTGGGTGTGTAAGTGGTGTGACTAGTTTTAAGTTTATATGAATATCCAGCTAGGGGGCCCGAGAACTCTTTTCCTTGGTACCCGAGATAAAACCTAACCAAATTCCTAATTGGATCCCATCACTACAATGGTTGGGCGGTTAGCTAACCCACGAGACTGGATGGGGTTAGGCTGGGCTGATGGATCCCTAAAATGAGACTCAATTCTGTTATGGTACGATAGATGAAGTAAACCCCGGATAAAAATTGTTCTATGGAAAAGAATCAATGGCTATGCCTCTCAATGAGGAAAAAAGCATTGGTCTATATGATCCAAGTGCAATCTTTTCCTTGATCTGACTATGGGACTTACGAGTTCGGTCAGATCAGTTCAATAAGTTAAGGCTTTTGACTACGTTAGAGAAAAATTATCCTGGAGGAATCGCCCGTGCTTTCCATGCAAGTGAAGTTTTTCCGAGTTCGTTTGGAAGAACCTATGGATTAGTCTCTCGTCCAGATATCCGTGGGCAAAACACCGAGCGAGGGACCCTGCCCCACGCAAGAAGTGCTACTTCGGCTATTAGTACCCCTGAATTCGTTACGCGGAGGGGACAGGGATCTTTCAGTGGAAAATTGGAATCACCTTCCAGAGTTAGAAATCTTTTGAAAGATGATGGTGTTGGTTTCGGCAGGACCTTGACATCAAAGGCCTCGATGAAATCCTTCGCCATCCATACTGCTTCGGCCATGAAAACTGGCTTGGCATTATTCACTAAGATATCCAAAGGTTCGTTGAACTTGGCCATCAGATGTTCTTCATCCAGCGGTGGTGAGTACTTGAGGAGGAGAGTGAATGCTTGGTGATTCACTTCAATAGTTCTGCTCCCCTGGATTAACTCTAAGAATTCGTTCATCTTGGTTTCCAAAAATCCGGGAGGACAGAATCTCTTCCTTAGGTAAATTTTGAGATCATTCCATGTCTGGGTGTTCTGATCCAGATGGTTTGTCTCGCAGTGGTTTCTCCATGCTACTCTGTTTCTACTATCTTCAGTCTTGCAAGAACCATTTTACTCTTTTCATTGTACCCGGTGACATCAAAGTATTCTTCCATTGTTTTGATCCACTTCTCCATAGCCTCGCCCAAGTTTTTCCCTTCACCCTTGAAAGGTCGAGACTGCGATCTATGAAGAGTTTTATGAACATCCAAGTCAAGCTCTTCCTCATCGACTTGGGGGTTATAATTCCTACCACGACGACCTCGATCCATGATCCTATCAATATGAAAATTCTTGTTAAGTCCCTTTATTTATAATTCAAATCTGACTTTAGATCCAACTGATTATGGGGTTCTGTAGATTGGTCAGCCCCCCATAGAATCACGGGATAAAGATCCCTTCTAATAGAAGAACATACAGAACTCATTATCAAAGAATAATTCATTCATACTCTTAACACAGTAATGGTCCATCAGACCAAAAATTCCATCTGATCATTCCTCCACGGGAATTTTAGTTATGTAGGTTTTCAATTTGTCATCCCTTAATTAGATCCACTGGGTCAAGGGTTAACATTAGCAATCTGTCAGCACAATCCACTAATCTCATAGTGATTTGCTGAAGTCATAATCGTCATTCCAGTTACCAATATCATCACTGGGATTTGTCCCATTCATTCTCATTGTGGCTTTGTTCAACTTATCTTCTTTTAACCAAAATTTAGGAATCATTATCTTTCAATCAGAATCCAAATCAACTCATTAATTCTCAACCAAAATTCTAAAATCATATCAACCAGCATTCGAATTCATCATCTGGATAGCATTTTTGCTTATAATTTCAAGGTCTTAGATTTACTCGTATATATTGTCAGTAAAGAGCTGCAGTTATAGCCACGGTATATACGGGTAGTCACGATCCTTGGAAATATAAGGTAAATACCATCATATTTGGGCCTCAAGCAAGGCACGGATCCCATACAATTGTGGTACTTCCATCTGAAGACCCAATTACCAATTTATGAATTTTTATTTTGAATATCAATTGTATGAATTTCATGACACAATTACAAATTTTTATTGGTACTTCATAAATTTTTGACATTTCTTGCTTCTCGGTTGATCCACTTTAGCCAATTCCCTCTGATACCACAGCTGAGAGATCCCTGCCCCCTCCGAGCTACGAATTCGGGGGGGGGGGATGCTAGCAGCGGAAGTAACACTTCTTGGCAGGGCAGAGCTTCTCACTCGAGGCCTCGCCCACAGAGATCCGGACAAGAGACTAATCCCTCGGTTCTTCCAACACCGAACTCGGAAAAACTTCCCTTGCCCAGAAAGCACATCCAGGATATTTTTATTCTAACGTAGTCAAGAACCTTAACTAACCAAACTGATCCGACCGAACCCGTAAGTCACATGATCAGATCAAGGAAGAGACTTGCACTTGGATCATAGAGACCAATGCTTTTTTCCTCCATCGAGAGGCACAACCGTTGATTCTTTTCCATAGAACAAAGACTATCCGGGATTTACTTCATCTATCGTACCAATTTAGTCTCATTTTAGGGATCCATTAGTCTAGCCTAGTCCCATTGGTTAGCCAACCGCCCAACCACTGTAGTGATAGGATCCATTTAGGAATTTGGTTATGGGGTACTAGGGAAAAGAGTTCCCAGGCCCCCTAGCCACCGGCACTTCAAGCAAAGATAGACACACAACTTACACACCCAATATGAAATTGCCTGTTTCACAGATTCAGCTGTCTTTAAAACAATCTTTTATTGAAACCATAGTATCACTGATCATAATCCTCCAAAATATCCGGTTGAATTCTAATTTCCAATCATTCTTTCATTGGTGTACCTATGGCATCATTGGCAACCAGAACGCTTACCACCTGTTCACTCAAGGGCCTTTTCAATAGTTCCTAGCTCATAGTACCTGGAAATATATTCACTTTTATAAAAATCCAGATGGACTCTCTGTTGAAGATCAGCAAGATCAACCAACAGATCCATATAAAAGAGCCATGGATTCATCCGTTGAGGACCAGCAAGGACAATCAACCAGATCCATGCCCATGTTCAGAAAACAACTCTAACTCGTTGTTCCATTTTCTTCCTCGATGCACGCGTGGGTATCTTCGGTGACCTAGAGCCTGAGCACCGTATGGTCAGCACCCTCTAGGCTCCTTCGCAGGTCACCTAGTGCTTCACTCATAGGCCGCTTCCTTGGTCCCTCACCCACCGTACCGAAAGATTACCCGCACTGCATATGCCCATATGCACCAATCAGGGAGCACATCTGCAGGGTCTAGGTCTATATGCCACTTCCGAGAAGCGGCGGTCACTACCCGTATCCTCTGAAAGATGCACTCTGCAACCAAAGGCGACTCCACCTCCACTCTCTCAAGTCTGCCCTCATCCTGGATCTCATAGTAGAGGCATCTACCATCCTCAGTGCAAGCTCTGACCGCAATCTCAGGATCTCCAACTGTGTAAAGGCTCCCATCCACCGTGGAGCCACTAGCTCGAGGGGCGTGAACCACTCCTCTGTGAGTGCCTCCTGAATGTCATCCCTCATAATCAACCCCCCTCTGAAGTGACTCAGCCTCTCCACCTGGATCTCCTCTAGGAGGCTGCAGAAGGCCTGCCAATCTCCAAAACTACGTGCTGGGCCTGCCGCCAATGGTCCCCAGGCTAGACGAGGCTGAGAACCCAGCATATGACCCTGCTCTGTGCGAACCACTGGGCTCCAGATGAGCGGCTATTTGGCCCGCTCCTCAACACAAGAAGGAGGTCTCTGAGAGAGCCCCGGTCTCAGCAACTCCCAAGCTCTCAGGATGCTCAAGGCAAATCTGTCCTCCCATCCTCTACTGAGGCCTGTCCTCCTCATCTCTATGAATATCCATCATATCTGTGGTGCCCAAGTGCCCCCTGCTGGGGGAGCCCGAGCCTGCAGGCCGCCGCTGTAAAAGAAGCTCTTTCCAAGGCTCAGTGCCTGGAAGCAGCCACCAAACAATAAGCTTCCCCAATAAGGCTCTACTCTGATCAACTGGATCTATAATGTCCAAGCCTCCCTGGGCCAGCAGAAGTGTAAAAACTGCCCAAGCAACCTTTGCCCGGGCTGGCTGACCATCCCGCCCAGATCAAAGAAAGTTCCTGATCAGCCTCTGTACCTAGCTGATGCAAGAGCTCAAGAAGATCCAGCAAGGCGTAATGTACCACATGGTCGCTAAAAGCAACTGGTTTGCCACCACCACCCTCCCAGCCAAGGATAGCCGAGCTGTACTCCAATACAAAAGCTTCTTCCGAATGCTCAGAAGAAGCGGGGTAATTTGCTGCTCAGGTGACAAATCTAGTCCAATCTGGCATCCCAAATATCGCACTGCTGTGCCAGGGGGAACTCGGATCTGGGCTCCATGCCGGAGTGGGAGCGCTACTGATCCAAAAGGCCACTGTCTTGCGCCAATTGATCAATGCTCCCGAAGCTGCACTAAAAACCTGGAGCGACTGCTCTGCCTGATGAAGATTGGCCTCGTGGCCATGCAAAAATAAGCCCGTGTCATCAGCAGAGCAAACTCAGCATCGAGCAGGTCCTCCCCCCGGACTGGGAGTTGAGTCCTCTCAAACCAACCTCCTCTGCCGTCAGATACATGCTCATAGCCTCAGCAAAGAAGAGAAAAAGAAACGGGGCGAGAGGACACCCCTGAGACGGACTGATCTGGTCAGCTCAAAACTCGGCCCCCGTCCTCCTGCAATCAGCACCTGGCTACGAGCTGTGGAATACAGAGCCGCCACCCCTCGAATCCAACCTGGCTCAAAGCCCAGGCAAAGCATAGTGCCCTCTTAGAAACCCCAATCGACTCTATCGTATGACTTCTCAAAATTGAGAAGCATCACGACCAAGTCCTCACCAAGAAATCTAGCTCGGGCCGTTGCCTCCCACAAGGTGAAAATGTTGTCAAGGATACTACGCTCCTTGACGAATCCTGTCTAGGTAGCATGAATCAACTCCCCCAAGAAGGGCTGGATCCTCAAACTCAAGGCCTTTGCTAAGACCTTGTAGATAGTATTGAGGATCGTAATAGGTCTCCAATGCCGAATATCATCTGATACTCCCTCCCCCTTGGGGATAAGAAAGATCAAGCCCTCTAAAAAGCTCTATGGCATCACCCCAGTGCCCAAAACATACTAAAAGCCCCTGCGGAGGCCTAGCCCCAAAAGGTCCCAATAGTGCATAAAAAAGGCAGGCGTCAATCCGTCCTCCCCTGGGCAACTATGGCACGGAAGGACCCTCAAGGCCTCAGCAAGCTCAACCTCTGAAAGAGGCTCACCCAAAACTGTACGCATACGATCTGTGACCCTCCTCTGCACATGGGCCCACACAGTCTGTCTGCAAGCATCCCGAGCCTCAGTGGTGGCTAGCTCCGCTGAAAGCAGGTCTCTATAGAACCCAGTGGCAATGGCTCTGATCTCCTTGGGCTTAGTAGCTACCGATTTGTCCGGCCTCCCAAGCTGGCGAACTCTTGCTCGAGCATGGCGGGGTCCAGTAATCTCAAAAAACTCCCCAGTCACTCTATCACCAAGCTGCGTCCACTGAGAGGCCTGGCGACGATAGTAAAACTCATGTCTCTGCTCCTCTGCCTCTCTAACCTCCTGGCGTGCCTGGCTCAGCTGGGACGCCACCCACTTACATGCAGGCTGCTGCTCTTGAAGGCGCTGAAGCGAAGCAAGGCTCCGTCTGATGAGCCGATGCTCCCGCACTCAGGAGTCTCTCCCAGCCGTGTCAAGGCTGCAGCGTGCAGAAAAGAGCTAAGCTCGATGAGTCCCTGGGCACACTGGCCTGCTGCATCTTGGTCGGAGCTCTGACTATCATGCCATATCCTCTCAATGTCCTCAGCGAGACTAGGATCTGTAAGAACCCTCTCTGGGATCCTCAACTGTAAGCTGGTCTCCCGTGTCCTCTCCTCTAGTGTCAAAATAACTGGCGCATGGTCTGAAAAAGAGGTGCCAGCGAGAATGCCAACGGAGCCCCCTCGCTCCCCTAACCTGTCGCCCACATAGAATCAATCAATCCGTGATAGATTAGTCCCTCCCTGCCGGCGATCCGACCGAGAGAAACCAAGACTGTCTCTTGAGAGCGGGAGAAGGCCCCATGCTGCCATGCATCCGTGATCCTCATCAGTGACATGCAAAATCGCTCCCAAGTTGCAACCTCCGTGCCGTGCACTGTAACATGACTGTCTCCCACCCTATTGGCCAGGTCCTCAAGCATGTTGAAGTCTCCCCCGACACACTAATGTGCGGCCTCTGGCAATGCATCCATAACCTGGGTCCAGAACTCTGCTCTGGCACTAGCATGGTTGGGCGCATAGACATTGAGCACGCCAAAGAGCTCATCATGCGTCCTCAGAATGACATACTCTGCTCTACCAGGCACAATGATCCCACAATCCACAATGGCCTGCTGCCATACATCTGCAAATGACCATACATACTCCTCCCTGCCCACCCAAAGGGCCAAACCCTGTAGACCAAAAGGTGTCCCATCTACCAGGCATCACCGAACCATATCTCCGAATCTTGCTCTCACCCAAGTGGTGCTCCTGCATCATCTAAATATCAATATTACCCCCAACCAGGCATCTCTGAAGCTCCTGCCTCAAGCAACCACGATAACGTATATAATGTGCTCCGCCAAGGCCCTGTACATTCCATGAGATGATCCTCATGGATGACCTGCTGAGGTGGATGCTATCTCAGCCGTACAGTGGGCCTTCGCTAGCGGCTTGGATGGAGAATAGTCCCCATCCGAGCGGCTACGAATCTGCCCACCCGGTGTACTGCAAGAATCACGGATCAGGCGCCAGTGGTGGCTGTATCCCATGGCGACTGCCTCCTGCTCAGACAGAGCAACCTTGTGTATGCATACATATCCAGGGTCGCGTGCTAAGTCTGCCACTATGCGAACAACCAAATGACGAATCCCTGAGGCATCCACACTCCCGAGATCCAAGAAAAAATGAGCCGACTCCCATAGTCAGCCTATCACATCTGTCACCTCCAAATCGCTCACATGGTGAGAAAACTCAACTGCCTCAGTCTTCAAAGTGCTAAGAGCAAGCTCCAGAGTCCACTCCCGGTCGCATGGGCCACAGAGAGGGAATGAGAAGGCCACTGCTAAATCAAGTGCCTCCTCCCCGCGGGCCGGAGGTATCACTACATGCACTCTGATGGGTGCTGGCTCATGGGGGCCCTTTGCTCCAAAAAGCCGTGTGAAGGAGTAATCAAAAGCCTCCGAGTGCTGTCTAGTGCGGAGCTGACTCAGCCGACTGCTGCGGATAGATGATATCCGTGAAGCCTGAATCGGCATTGTAAGTCTCCTCTGTGGTGCTCGAGCAAGGTCGGTGCTCAGAGCCCTCCGGACTGCAGGTGAACGCCAGGGGACTGCCAGGGCCTCCCGGGGAGCTGAGGCGGGCGGGGGGGGAGAAGGGGGTGGAGAAGGAGCCGCTGCCGAAACCGGAGCGGGGACGGGAGGAGGCAAAGGGGGAAGCGAGGCAGGAGGGGGGGACGGGGGAGGGGGGGAGGGAGGGGGTGGTGGCATCTCCTGGTCCTTAGTCAGCGCTGGGGTCTCCTCCTGGAGGGGAGCAAAGCTGTTCCTCACGGGAACCCAATGATGCTGACTGTGGCTGTTGCTACATCGGTCTCTGGGCGTGTTGCTATGGCTGTCTCCCTCGACGGCGCCCCTGTCCAGGCTGCCACTCCGAGGTCTCTGTGGGCTGAGCAGGTGTCCCGGAGGCTGCCTGTCGAGCCGCATCTGTGGGCGGGCCATCATGGGCTTGCTACGGCGATGAAGGTCGGGGTCTCCTGCGAGGGCAGGCCTTAGCCAGGTGGCCAACCTGCCTGCAAATAAAGCAGTGGTTCAGGAGCCCCGAGAACTCCACTCTCTAATCAATTCATCCCTCCCTATCCTAGGCAGCTGAATGACCTTTGGAAGGGAGGAGATGTCACGACCCAAAACTCTGACCGAAGGTAGCCCAGCTGCTCGAGCCACCACTGAAGCTGCTGTGGGGCCAATCTCGAGCACCGAACCCACCAGTGCTCCTAGCCTCAAAAGGAGCGGAAGGTACTCGCGAAACGACGGAGTCCAGGGAAGCAAACTGTAACATGGAAGAGGCGCTCTCCCTGCTCGGCTGCTTGGGTCAAAGCCATGCTACCAAGGTCTGAAGAATGCCCGAGCGCCCCTGATGTCAAGGGGACCCATGGCAAGGACCTGGGCCACGCTCGGGGCTGTCTCGAACTCGATCTGGTAGTGTCCACGGCCCAATAACTGAACGTCTAGGATCTTGCCCACATCTGCAAGCAAGCGGGCCTGGAGAAGATCCCGGATCTCCCCTCTGCTGGGGCGAGTGCCAACTATTCGACAGATGGTGGAATGTGCCTGGAGGCGTTCCACCTCTGCAACAACGAGGCTCGCTTCCTCTTCTGGCAAAAGAGAAAGCCTGATGGGGGTATCCTCAGAGGGGGCTGTGGAAGAGTCCCTCTGAGGTGGGGCAGGAGGAGCCTCCATCAGAGTCTGAAGCTATGGCAAAGGCGGAGCGAATGCAGAGAGACCTGCAAGAACCGAGCTGCACACGACGAAGGGCGGAGGGGGAAGGCGGAAGGTAAAAAAGGAAAAAACCCCAAGGGGCGGAAAAAACCAAAAAGACGAGGAGGGAGGGGTAGTAGGCAGCGAAGAAAAAACCCTAGGTGGGGCGGGAGCAGCGCGAAAGGAGGGGTGGGGGGAATGAGAGGGCTGGCAAAGGGGGGGTGGGGCACTGAAGAGGGGAGGGGGGGCACGAAGGCGAGGAGATGGGGGCGGGCGCTTCAGCGGAAAAGGGCCAGGCGAAGGGGGGGCGCATAAGCGAGGGTAGGCGGGAGGGAGAGGGCGCGAGGGGGGGAAGGGGGGAAGGGCGTGCAGGCAGCGCGAGCAGGGGGAAAGCGGGAGCTTCAGCAAGCGTTTTCGATACCTATATTAAATCATAACTTTACCATAATTTTATTAGCATAAAAGCATAAAAAAGCCATTTTCTTAACCTCTAGCTTAACTACCATAGAGTTTGATTTTTTAATTGAGAATTTATCAATGAGAAGCATCCATTTGATAAAGAATTAGTCATAGGAATGACTATTCTTTTGGGAAGAGAGAGATATACATAAAAAGCATCCTAATTAAGCATAAAGACTAACTTTTTTGTGATTAATCATTAGAATTCTTATAGAAATCTTGATTTGCATTGAAAATAATTAATTTGAAACTTCTCAATCTTGAGAGGGGTTGAGAAGTGAAATCTTTTGAGAATATTAATGAAAACCATGAAACTACTTCTTACCTCTCTAGATTTGGCTTGCTTCTTGATCTTCGAAGGAATCCCCCAATCAATCAATTGGTTTAGTATGTTGAGAAGAAAGCTCGAAGGTTTGTTGAAGAGAGAGAGAAGCTCCAATCTCTCCAAAAGTAGAGGATTTTTAAGGGATAATAGAAAATATTATTATTTTAATGTAATACTAGCATGGTATAGTAAACAGATTTTTTCACAAAAGACTAAGGATCTATTTACAGGTGAGGGAGGCCACTAACCAAGTCCAACTGGGTTCTAGAATTTTCCAGGTTCAGTTTAAGTCAAATTCGACAAGATTTGGAGCAGTTTGGCTCCCTTTTTTTATTTGGTTTGATCTAGGAGAGAGGAGAGATAAAAATATCACAATTTTTTTGAATTAAAAACTCATCCACATGTGTGAATTAGGCGCCTACCTCAAGAGTCTCCCTCTCCATCTTCATCTTATGTGAGCATTTACTCATTTTTGGGTATTTTCTTTTATTCTTTAGATTTATCTCATCCTAACACTTGGATTAATATAATTTGCCCATTGGAACCTTTAATTGGACCATAATCGAAAAACTTTGGAAAATGTAGACCCTTAGGCTAAGGTCCTTTATACACATTTTCAATTAATTTCAAATGCACATTGAAAAGTTCTTTTTGAATTTCTGTTTTAGGGGAATCCATTTTAGACACTAGGAGGATTTTTATGTCCAAAGATATCTTAATTTAGGATTATCTCTCTCTAAACTTTTTCTTCCTCTAAGCCAAAATAGGGTAAAACAAGATATTTCTTCTTTTTAAGAGGCGAATAATTACAAGAACAGAAGGGGAGGTTTTTACACCTTTACCTGCTTTGGTGAAGATGTCAGCTACCTGATCCTCTCTGCTGACATAAACAAGGTCAAGGTCTCCTGCCAAGACCTTCTCTCTGACAAAGTGGTAGTGGACCTCTATATGCTTCATACGAGCATGAAATACTGGGTTCCTGGCCAATTGTATACTGCTAATGTTGTCACAAAAAATGACAACTTGTCTATCCACTGATAGACCCAAATCTGCAAGTAGCTTTCTCAACCAAGCTACCTCACATGCTGCCATAGCAGCTCCTCTGTACTCGGCCTCTGTACTGGATAGAGCAACCGTAGGCTGCTTCTTGTTGCTCCAAGTCACAGCAGCACTCCCCAAAGAAAACATGAATCCACTGGTAGATCTTCTATCTGAGATACTACCAGCCCAATCAGCATCTGTGTACCCATGTACACATATCTCTGTCCCAGTCTCATAGAATAGTCCACAATGCAAAGTAGACTTCACATACCTCAGTATGCGTCTCACTGCATCCAAATGCAGTTTTCGTGGAACCTGCATAAACTGACTCACCAACCCAACAGCATAGCTCAAATCTGGTCTGGTGATCGTCATGTAGATCAAACTTCCTACTATGCGCCTGTACATAGTAGGATCCTCCAAGATCTCTCCTGAATCTGCACTCAACTTGCCATTCTGATCCAATGGCACAGAAATAGGCTTACAGCCTGTCATACCATACTTGGACAACATGTCCAAGCCATACTGTCTCTGCAGTAATCCAATACCATGTAGTGACCTAATCACCTCAATGCCCAAGAAATATCTGAGCTCCCCCAGATCCTTCATCTCGAACTTCTGTCTAAGCAAGATCTTTACATCAAAGATCTCTGCATCATGGTCCCCCGTAATGATCAAGTCATCTACATAGATGACAACAAGCACAACCCCTCTATCACCATGTCTCACATACAGCGAGAAATCTGCATTGGCTACATGAAAGCCAATAGTGACAAGATAATCAAAAATCTTGTCAAACCATGCTCTTGGTGCTTGCTTTAAGCCATACAAGGCTTTCTTTAACTTGCAAACATGCTCGGGGTGACTCACATCCTCATAACCAGGTGGCTGCAACATATACACCTCTTCTTGCAAATCCCCATGCAAGAATGCATTCTTTACATCCATCTGATGTAAAGACCATTGCTTTGACGCAGCCACTGCTATCACAACTCTCACTGTTGCCATCTTGGCAATTGGGCTGAAAGTTTCCTCATAATCAATGCCATATGTCTGCGCATATCCTTTGGCTACCAATCTAGCCTTGTACCTGTTTATGCTTCCATCACTGTTATGTTTAACTTTGTACACCCACTTGCATCCAATGGCTTTCTTGCCTTCAAGCAATTGCAGTAAATCCCAAGTTTCATTTCCATATAGTGCATCCATTTCCTCATCCACAGCTTTCTCCCAACACACATTTCCAATAACAGCCTCATCAATGCATGTGGGCTCTACAACTTGCACAACCTTTGCCATATATGCATAGTGATGTGCCACATAACCATCATATGTAAATCTCTGCACAGGGTTCTTCACTCTGCCTGATCTTCGCAGCTTTTCATTCATGGCTTCCATAGCCTTCTTTACACCAGGTGTTCTCATAGCTGGGATCCCAAGCTCCTCATCAAGGCTCATATCTGAGCCACTAGGCTCTCCATCATCAACATGAGAATGCCCTGCAGAAATGTCAGGCATACCAAGGGGCTCAACCACTTTCTCTTTTCCTTTACGTGATGTACTAATCACATTTGCAGGGCTGGTATTATGACGCAGCCTGCCACTCCATGGTCTATCAACAGACCCACTAGATGAGGACTCTCCTGGTCCACTCAAAGACTGTGATTGCTGACCTGCATTCTGTGCAACCACACTTCCACTCACATCAGCCCCAACAGCTTCTTTTTCAGCAGCATACTAGCTGCTCATCTCATCAAAGACAACATCCCTGCTTACCCTCAACCCACGTGTAGCAGGGTTATAACACCTGTATCCCTTTTGCTCAAGGGAGTATCCAATAAACATACATTTTTCAGCTTTTGGATCCAGCTTAGTTCTCAGCTCATCTGGCACATGCACATATGCAATGCATCCAAAGACTTTCAGATGAGACAAATCTGGTTTTCTGCCAGTAAACCTCTCCTCTAGAGTTACATCATGTATGGCTGCAGTTGGAGTCCTATTCATGATGTATACTGCTGTAGAAACAGCCTCAGCCCAATAGCTATGCGGCATATTCTTCTCTTCCATCAATGCTCGCGCAAACTCAACAATGTGCCTGTTTTTCGGCTCAACAACTCCATTTTGCTGCGGAGTGTATCTACATGTAAACTGTCTCCGAATACCATTCTTCTTCAAAAATTCAGAGAACTCATTGGAGAAGTACTCTCCCCCTCCATCCGACCTTCGGCACTTTACATATTTCCCTGTTTGCTTTTCAACCAAAACTCTGAAATTCTGAAAGTGAGTGAACACCTCACTCTTCTCCTTCATGAAATATACCCACACTTTCCTTGTGTGGTCATCAATGAAAGTCACATAATACCTGCAGCCTCCCATAGATATGGTCTTCGTAGGATCCCATACATCTGAATGCACAACATCTAGTGCATTTCTGCTCACATATCTGTTACGTGGAAACACATGCTTTGTTTGCTTCCCAAATTGGCATGCTTCACATATTTTCTGCATACCTTCCACTTTAAATTTTGGCAGCCCTGTCACAATTCCTTTTGTCTGCATAGACTTCAATCTCTGCACATTTACATGTCCAATCCTTTTATGCCAAATGTCTGTGTATGCAACAATTCTTGAACCATTTGCAAACATCGCAGCACTCATTTCAGGCATGTCTACATTCAACGTAAACATTCTGCCCACTCTGTTGCCTTTTGCAACCAACCTGCACTTGTCTTTGAAGTCTTCGTCGACATAACAACCATCAGCAGGGTTAAACCGAACCTGCAAACCCTGCTCAATCATCTGGCCAACTGAAACCAGATTCTTTGTTATGTTCGGTACATGAAGTACATCTGCAAGGTACTTCACTTTGCCATCCTGCATAGACAATGGCACATCTCCAACATGGGCAATTGGATGAGCAGTGTCATCCCTTGTTTCCACAAAACCTGGCCTTTCTGGGTTTTTCATCTCCTTGAACCACTCCCCATGACTCGTCATGTGGTTCGAAGCGCTTGAATCCACATACCATACATTATCTTTTTGTGCTGCATCAACATTTTCAGACATGGCATTCACGACATGCTGCATAACAAACAACCTTTCATTATCCTCATTATTTCTGCTTGAGGATGCATAGTTGTTTTGCTGCACTTTCCCATTTTGCATGTCAGCTTGCTTCTTATAACATTCTGCCTGCACATGTCTAGGCTTACCACAATAATAGCATTCACGTGCATCATTATACTGCCTTTGCCAATTTCCACAACCTCTTTGACTCCCCCTGCCTCTGAATTTGCCTCTTCCACACCTGTGTGTTGTTGTTGTTGTTGTTGATTCTGGGACTGTTGTTGTTGCTGCTGCTGCTGCTGCTGGCCATAATTCTGATTACCTATTCGACCACATCCTTGACCGCGTCCACGGCCTCCTCTACCTCGTCCTCTTCCTGAACTCGTGTAGAAGGCCTGTTGCTCTGAACTGTTTTTGCTTTATGAAGGCTGTTGGTCTTCACCCAAGCTCTTCTCTTTGATAATCAGCATAGACACCAAATCTGTAAAGTTGGGAATGTTTTCCCGAGTCTGAATGGACGTCTTGAACGCCTTGTATTGTGGCCCGAGACCACGTAGACAAACTTCCACCTTGTCATCATCATCTACTGACACACCAATAGATGCAAGGGATTCCACAATACCCTTTATCTTCAGCGCATAGTCACAGACATGCTCTTTTTCTCCACAGTATGAAGTTCATTCTTCAACTGTATCTTACGTGCCTTGGTATTTGTTTCATAGAGCTTTACCAAGGTGTCCCACGCCTCCTTGGGGGACTTGGCATCCTGAATGTGCCCAATCATGGTGTCCTGTATACTAATGGATAGCCAATACATAACCTTCCTGGCTCCTTGGTTCCAGTCTTTAAACTCTTTCACATCTGTAGCAGTCGGCAGTATCTCCGGTGCCTCTTCATGCTCACCTTCTATGTAGTCCCAATAGCCTTTTCCCATCAAGAAATTTGTCAACCTGAACCTCCAAGCATGGAAGTTATTGTTATCCAGCTTCTCAGCTACAATGTGTGTTATGCCATCATTAGACATCTTGCCAAACACACAATTTTACCAGAAACTCCACTCTGGTTTTTCCTGCACAACTGCTGTATTTTCTACAGCGGTACTGTAGTACTCTCAAATGTCACAACCAGTGACTTCAATGTGCATACATACACCCAATGGCAACTGTAGACCTCTTTGCAGCACCCATAGTGTCTGCACAGTCAATCTGTCTTCCTGCAGTTCTTAAAACAGAGTTCTGCAGAGAATCGATGACTTACTCGCAGTGCTCGAAATCGCCTGCTTTCTGAAAAACGGAGGTCCAGACGCGCCCGAAACGCGTTTTCGGCCCAAAAAATTTAAGTCCGATAGGACAATATAGTTGCCTTATAGCTTTACTCCTGCGAAGAAAGCTCCTCAATCAGAGATCGTTGCCAGTGCCTCCCGTAGAGCTCCCGACAAGGGTGTAGTCACCAACACAAATAGGGAAGGGTAGTTGAAGCTCTTACCCTCGTACCGCTTCCTGTGGTTCTCTTGCTTGCAGCTCAGCCCTTAGCACGAACCAAGCTCTGATACCATGAAAAGATGCAGGGAGGAAGAGAGCTTGAGCTCTTGCAAGCACACACACACACTCACAAAACCCTAATAGAGAACACACAATGTGAGAGGCTGAAAATCTTCTTCTTCTTCACTCAACACTCAACACACCATATACAAGAATAAGAGTACACACAATATGAAGGTACTCAACCAAATACATACACGGGTTCTCTATAGTGTGAACCCGACTAAATGAGCTGGCGTTATAACTGTGCCAGTCTCTAGAATGGCTGTCACACAGCCTGTCATCCCATTGGCCGTATATCTCCCATGATCTCACCAACCATGCCAGTGGTGTAAGTGCAGGGCCTATTCCCCAGGCGGGTCATCAGTGTCCACCGCCTCACTAGATGAGCTCGATATCTCAACATAAAGGAGTAAGAACCTCCCCTTCTGTTCTTATAATTATTCCCCTCTCTGAAATAGAAGAAAGATCCTGTTTTACCCTATTTTAGCCTAGAGAGAGAAAATATCTAGAGAGAGATAATCCAAAATTGAGATATTTTTGGATATAAAAATCCTCCTAGTGTCTAAAATGGTTTCCCCTAAAACACAAACTCAAAAAGAACCTTTCAATGTGCATTTGGAATTAATTGAAAATGTGTATAAAAAACCTTAGCCTAAGGCTCAAGATTTTCTAAAAATTTTGGATTATGGTCCAATTAAGGTTCCCATGAGCCAATAAGATTAATCCAAGTGTTTGGATGCGATAAATCCAAAGAATAAAAGAAAATACTTAAAAAAGAGTAAATGCTCACATAAGATGAAGAGTTGACTAAGTACAAGAGGATTATGATCAATGATACTATGGTTTCATTAAAATATTGTTTTAAAGACAGCTGAATCTGTGAAAAAGGTATTTTCATATTGGGTGTGTAAGTGGTGTGACTATCTTGAAGTTTGCATGAAGCGCCGGCTAGGGGCCCTGGGAACTCTTTTCCCTGGTACCCGGGACAAAACATAACCAAATTCCTAAATGGATCCTATCACTGCAGTGGTTGGCGGTTGGCTAACCCATGGGACTGGATGGGGTTGGACTGATGCATCCCTAAAATGAGACTCAATTCTGTTATGGTATGATAGATGAAGTAAATCCCAGACAGTCCTTGTTCTATGGAAAAGAATCAACAGTTGTGCCTCTCGATGAGGAAAAAAGCGTTGGTCTCTATGATCCAAGTGCAAGTCTTTTCCTTGATCTGACCATGTGACTTATGGGTTCGGTCGGATCAGTTTTGTTAGATAAGGCTCTTGACTACATTAGAGTAAAAATATCCTCGAGGAACCCCATGCTTTTTGGGCGAGGGAAGTTTTTTCGAGTTTGGTTTTGGAAGAACCGAGGGATTAGGCTCTTGTCCGGATATCTGTGGAGGGCAAGGCCCCGAGTGAGAGGCTCTGCGCTGTGCAAGAAGTGCTACTTCCGTTGCTGCTAGCAACCCCGAATTCATTGCGTGGAGCGGGCAGGGATCTTTCAGATGAGGTAGCCAAACAACTAGCTAAATATTTGAGGATGGGTCAAATTAGACCAAGTAAGTCTCCTTGGGGTGCACCAGTTCTCCTGGTTAAGAAAAAGGATCAAAGTACCTGGAGGATCTGTATTAATTATAAACGTCTTAACAAGGTTACAATAAGAAATAGATACCCATTACCTAGATCAGATGATCTTATTGATAGGTTGCATGGAGCTAAGTATTTTACGAAGCTTGACCTGCAAACCGATTATCATCAGATCCGTATAACAAAGAAAGATGTTCCTAAACTTTTAGGACAAGATATGGCCATTATGAATTTTTAGTGCTACCCTTTGGTCTCACTAATGCACCAGCAACTTTCCAACAGATGATGAATGATATATTTTGAGATCTGTTAAGAAAATGTGTGGTAGTTTTCTTAGATGATATTTTGATATACAGCAAAACTTTGGATGAGCATGAGAGTCATGTGAAAGAGGTTCTCGAAAGCCTCAGGAAGAAAAAACTGTATTGTAAATTATCTAAGTGTGATTTCTTTAAAAAGGAATTGTTATACTTAGGTCATAAGATCTCTCAAGATGGCTTGAGTATAGATTTGGATCGGATCCAAAAGGTTTTGGAATGGCCAGTTCCGCGTACGGTCAAACAGCTAAGATCTTTCTTAGGTTTTATGGTATTTCTTCGAAAATCTGTTAAGGATTATTCGAAGTTGACTGTACCTTTTACCAATCTTCTTAAAGGTAAAAATAAAAAGTCGAATTCTCCAATTGGTTGGAATGATAAGCTACAGGAGGCTTTCAAAATTTTCAAAAATAAAGTTCGAGATGCTCTTGTGTTAGCTTTGCCAGATCCTAGCAGACCTTACATTGTTGAGACTGATGCTAGTGATTTTGTGGTAGGCGCACCTTTATTCCAGGATGGGAAGCCTGTGGCCTTCGAGAGTAAGAAACTCAATGATGCACAGACTAGGTACCCAGTTCAGGAGAAAAAGTTGTATGCAATCATTTATGCTTTAAAGGCATGGAGACAGTATCTTTACAGGTACCTTTCCTGTAATTTAAGCTACCTCTCCTGTATTTAATCCTGTAAAGATACTGTCTCAATTTAATCATTAAATACAAAAAAGGTAGCTTAAATTACATTGCTAATGCAGTGAGTCGAATTGGTGAAGTTAATGAACTTTGCTTCCCTGAGATTACTTCTAACTTATACGATTCACTCAGGGAAAAATGCAGCACATATATTTTCTTTGAAAAATATTAGAATTTGATAAAATTAGGGTCCAACTCTGAAGTAGATCAAAAACTGGTGAAAGGAAGAGCCAACCAATTTTTTCTTTGGAATGGTCTTTTATTCTGAAATGATAAGGTTTGCGTGCCGGATGTGCTGGAAATTAAGTTAAGGATCCTATTTGAGTGCCATGACGCACCATCAGTAGGACATTTTGGCATACAACGTACCTTGGGTTTAGTTAGAAGGACATTTTATTGGCCAAAAATGAAAGATTTTTTTAGAGTTATGTGGTTTGATGTCATCAATGTTAGATAAACAAGGCTGAACGCCTTAAATCTGCTGGGTTATTACATCCTTTGGATATTTCGTCTAGAAAGTGGGAAAGTATTTCCATGGATTTCATTACGGGACTTCCACATACTAGCAAGGGTCACGATGCCATTTGGGTAGTCATGGATAGATTGACAAAGATGGCTAGGTTTCTACCCACAAAAATAACACTTAAAGCTTCGCAATTGGCTTACCAATTTGTCGAGCAACTATTTAAACTATATGGTCTACCTTCAGATATTGTGAGCGATCGAGACTCTAAGTTCACGGCGTGGCTAATTTTTGGCAGGAAGTTTTCAAGAAATTGGAAACAACTTTAAGTATGAGTTTCTCTGATCATCCACAGTCTGATGGGTAAACAGAGCGGGTGAATTAGGTTGTAGAGGATATGCTTCATGCATATGTCTCTGGAAAACCATCAAATTGGGAAAAGTATCTTCCATTGATGGAATTTGCCTATAACAGTTCTAAACATACGGCTACAGGTTTTATTCCATTCATGCTTATGTATGGGTATCAACCCAGGGCACCTATTGATGTCGGTCTTAAGGACATTCAGCTTGATGCATCGAGGGATTTCTTACGTGATATGCAGGAAATGTTGATCGAAGCTCGGGATTCTATCAAGAGTGCTCAGGATAGAGCACGATTTTATGCTGATAGAGGATACTTATCTCGGTCTTTTAAACCAAGAGCGTTGGTTTATTTTTAAAAGTTCCTAAAGACTCTCAAACTTTATCAACGGGAAAATGCTCAAAATTATCTCCTAGATATTGTGGTCCATTTCGAGTTATACGTCAAATTGGCATGGTTGCGTATGAACTAAAACTGCCTCCACATATTAGAGTTCATCCAATCTTTCATGTCAGTAGATTGAAAGAGAAGCTGGGAGGTGAGGATAGCACAGTTACTCCTCAAGAACTCATTGAAGTCAAAGATTTATCTTATGTTTCACACAAACCTGAAAAGGTACTTGAATTCAGGGAAAGGAAACTTCATAGTCGACTAATCCCTGAGGTTAAAATTTTGTGGAGAGATAGAGAAATAGAGGATTCGACTTGGGAGTCGGTTGAGAATGTTCAGTGTAGATTTCCTTCTTTTCATTGCAAGAGTGCAATGTTTTGAGAGAGGGGAAGTATGTTATGTGCACATTATATGTGCATATACTAGGAGACTAACCCATAGGCTTGAGCATGGGAGCAAGCTCTAGTGGAGCATGGGAGCATGGGAACAAGCTCTAGTGGAGCATGGGTTGTTGAGATATCGAGCTCGTCTAGTGAGGCGGTGGACACTAATGACCCGCCTGGGGGATAGGCCCCACACTAACACCACTGGCATGGTTGGTGAGATCTTGGGTGATATGCGGCCAGTGGGATGACAGGCTGTGTGACAGCCATTCTAGAGACTGGCATAGTTATAGCGCCAGCTCATTTAGACGGGTTCACACTATAGAGAACCTGTGTATGTATTTGGTTGAGTACCTTTCATATTGTGTGTACTCTTATTCTTGTATATGGTGTGTTGAGTGTTGAGTAGAGAAGAAGAAGATTTTCAGCCTCTCACCTTGTGTGTTCTCTATTAGGGTTTTGTGAGTGTGTGTGTGTGCTTGCAAGAGCTCAAGCTCTCTTCCCCCCTGCATCTTTTCATGGTATCAGAGCCTGGTTTGTGCTAAGGGCTGAGCTGCAAGTAAGAGAACCACAAGAAGCGGTAGGAGGGTAAGAGCTTCAACTACTCTTCCCTATTTGTGTTGGTGACTACACCCTTGTCGGGAGCTCTACGGGAGGCACCGGCAACGATCTCTGATTGAGGAGCTTTCTTCGTGGGAGTAAAGCTATAGGGAAACTATATTGTCCTATCGGACATAAATTTTCTGGGTCAAAAACGCGTTTCGGGCGCGTCTGGACCTCCGTTTTTCAGAAAGTAGGCGATTTCAAGCACTGCTGGTAAGTCATCGATTCTCTGCAGAACTCTGTTTTAAGAACTGCAGGAAGACAGATTGATTGTGCAGACACTGTGGGTGTTGCAAAGAGGTCTATAATTGCCATTGGGTGTATGTATGCACATTGAGGTCAGTGGTTGTGACATTTGAGTGGACTACGGTACCGCTGTGCAGAAAATACAGTAGTTGTGCAGGAAAAACCAGAGTGCAGTTTCTGGTAAAATTGTGTGTTTGGCAAGATGTCTAATGATGGCATAACACAGATTGTGGCTGAGAAGCTGGATAAGAATAACTTCCATGCTTGGAGGTTCAGGTTGACCAATTTCCTGATGGGAAAAGGCTATTGGGACTACATAGAAGGTGAGCATGAAGAGGCACCGGAGATACCGGATATAAATCCGACTGCTCTGCAGATGTAAAAGAGTTTAAAGACTGGAACCAAGGAGCCAGGAAGGTTATGTATTGGCTATCCATTAGTATACAGGACACCATGATTGGGCACATTCAGGATGCCAAGTCCCCCAAGGAGGCGTGGGACACCTTGGTAAAGCTTTATGAAATAAATACCAAGGCATGCAAGATACAGTTGAAGAATGAACTTCATACTGTGGAGAAAAAGAGCATGTCTGTGATTGAATTACTATGCGCTGAAGATAAAGGGTATTGTGGAATCCCTTGCATCTATTGGTGTGTCAGTAGATGATGATGATAAGGTGGAGGTCTGTCTACGTGGTCTCGGGCCACAATACAAGGCGTTCAAGACGCCTATTCAGACTCGGGAAAATATTCCCAACTTTACAGATTTGGTGTCTATGCTGATTATCGAAGAGAAGAGCTTGGGTGAAGACCAACAGTCTTCACAAAGCAAAAACAATTTAGAGCAACAGGCCTTCTACACGAGTTCTCAGGAAGAGGACGAGGTAGAGAAGGCCGTGGACGCGGTCAAGGAGGTGGCCGAACAGGTAATCAGAATTATGGCCAGCAGCAGCAGCAACAACAACAGTCCCAGAATCAACAACAACAACAACAACAAGACACAGGTGGAAGAGGCAAATTCAGAGGCAGGGGGAGTCAAAGAGGTCGTGGAAATTGGCAAAGGCAATATAATGATGCACGTGAATGCTATTATTGTGGTAAGCCTGGACATGTGCAGGCAGAATGTTATAAGAAGTAGGCCGACATGCAAAATGGGAAAGTGCAGCAAAACAACTATGCATCTTCAAGCAGAAATAATGAGGATAATGAAAGGTTGTTTGTTATGCAGCATGTCGTGAATGCCATGTCTGGTTGATGCAGCACAAAAAGATAATGTATGGTATGTGGATTCAGGTGCTTCGAACCACATGACAAGTCATGGGGAGTGGTTCAAGGAGATGAAAAACCCGAAAAGACCAGGTTTTGTGGAAACAGGGGATGACACTGCTCATCCAATTGCCCATGTTAGAGATGTACCATTGTCTATGCAGGATGGCAAAGTGAAGTACCTTGCAGATGTACTTCATGTACCGAACATAACAAAGAATCTGGTTTCAGTTGGCCAGATGATTGAGCAGGGTTTGCAGGTTCGGTTTAACCCTGCTGATGGTTGTTATGTCGACGAAGACTTCAAAGACAAGTGCAGGTTGGTTGCAAAAGGCAACAGAGTGGGCAGAATGTTTACGTTGAATGTAGACATGCCTGAAATGAGTGCTGCGATGTTTGCAAATGGTTCAGAAATTGTTGTAGACACAGACATTTTGGCATAAAAGGATTGGACATGTAAATGTGCAGAGATTGAAGTCTATGCAGACAAAAGGAATTGTGACAGGGCTGCCAAAATGTAAAGTGGAAGGTATGCAGAAAATATGTGAAGCATGCCAATTTGGGAAGCAAACAAAGCATGTGTTTCCACGTAACAGATATGTGAGCAGAAATGCACTAGATGTTGTGCATTCAGATGTATGGGGTCCTACGAAGACCATATCTATGGGAGGCTGCAGGTATTATGTGACTTTCATTGATGACCACACAAGGAAAGTGTGGGTATATTTCATGAAGGAGAAGAGTGAGGTGTTCACTCACTTTCAGAATTTCAGAGTTTTGGTTGAAAAGCAAACAGGGAAATATGTAAAGTGCCTAAGGTTAGATGGAGGGGGAGAGTATTTCTCCAGTGAGTTCTCTGAATTTTTGAAGAAGAATGGTATTCGGAGACAGTTTACATGCAGATACACTCCGCAGCAAAATGGAGTTGCTGAACGAAAAAACAGGCACATTGTTGAGATTGCGCGAGCATTGATGGAAGAGAAGAATATGCCGCATTGCTATTGGGCTGAGGCTGTTTCTACAGTAGTATATATCATGAACATGACTCCAACTGTAGCCATACATGATGTAACTCCAGAGGAGAGGTTTACTGGCAGAAAACCAAATTTGTCTCATCTGAAAGTCTTTGGATGCATTGCATATGTGCATGTGCCAGATGAGCTGAGAACTAAGCTGGATCCAAAAGCTGAAAAATGTGTGTTTATTGGATACTCCCTTGAGCAAAAGGGATACAGGTGTTATAACCCTGCTACACGTGAGTTGAGGGTAAGCAGGGATGTTGTCTTTGATGAGATGAGCAGCTGGTATGCTGCTGAAAAAGAAGTTGTTGGGGCTGATGTGAGTGGAAGTGTGGTTGCACAGAATGCAGCTCAGCAATCACAGTCTTTGAGTGGACCAGGAGAGTCCTCATCTAGTGGGTCTATTGATAGACCATGGAGTGGCAGGCTACGTCATAATACCAGTCCTGCAAATGTGATTAGTACATCACGTAAAGGAAAAGAGAAAGTGGTTGAGCCCCTTGGTATGCCTGACATTTCTGCAGGGCATTCTCATGTTGATGGAGATTCTAGTGGCTCAGATATGAGCCTTGATGAGGAGCTTGGGATCCCAGCTATGAGAAAACCTGGTGTAAAGAAGGCTATGGAAGCCATGAATGAAAAGCTGCGAAGATCTGGGAGAGTGAAAAATCCTGTGCAGAGATTTACCTATGATGGTTATGTGGCACATCACTATGCATATATGGCAAAGGTTGTGCAGGTTGTAGAGTCCACATGCATTGATGAGGCTGTTGGAAATGTGTGTTGGGAGAAAGCTATGGATGAGGAGATGGATAAACTATATGGAAATGAAACTTGGGATTTAGTGCAGTTGCCTGAAGGCAAGAAAGCCATTGGATGCAAGTGGGTGTACAAGGTTAAACATAACGGTGATGGAAGCATAAATAGGTACAAGGCTAGATTGGTAGCCAAAGGATATGCACATACATATGGCATTGATTATGAGGAAACTTTCAGCCCAGTTGCCAAGATGGCAATGGTGAGAGTTGTGATAGCAGTGGCTGCGTCAAAGCAATGGTCTTTACATCAGATGGATGTAAAGAATGCATTCTTGCATGGGGATTTGCAAGAAGAGGTGTATATGTTACAGCCACCTAGTTATGAGGATGTGGGTCACCCCGAGCATGTTTGCAGGTTGAAGACAGCCTTGTATGGCTTAAAGCAAGCACCAAGAGCATGGTCTGACAAGATTTCTGAATATCTTGTCACTATTGGCTTTCATGTAGCCAATGCAGATTTCTCGCTGTATGTGAGACATGGTGATAGAGGAGTTGTGCTTGTTGTCATCTATGTAGATGACTTGATCATTACGGGGGACCATGATGCAGAGATCTTTGATGTAAAGATCTTGCTAAGACAGAAGTTTGAGATGAAGGATCTGGGGGAGCTCAGATATTTCTTGGGCATTGAGGTGATTAGGTCACCACATGGTATTGGATTACTGCATAGACAATATGGCTTGGACATGTTGTCCAAGTATGGTATGACAGGCTGTAAGCCTATTTCTGTGCCATTGGATCAGAATGGCAAGTTGAGTGCAGATTCAGGAGAGATCTTGGAGGATCCTACTATGTATAGGCACATAGTAGGAAGCTTGATCTACATGATGATCACCAGACCAGATTTGAGCTATGCTGTTGGGTTGGTGAGTCAGTTTATGCAGGTTCCACGGAAACCGCATTTGGATGCAGTGAGACACATACTGAGGTATGTGAAGTCTACTTTGCATTGTGGACTATTCTATAAGACTGGGACAGAGATATGTGTACATGGGTACACAGATGCTGATTGGGCTGGTAGTATCTCAGATAGAAGATCTACCAGTGGATTCATGTTTTCTTTGGGGAGTGCTGCTGTGACTTGGAGTAGCAAGAAGCAGCCTACGGTTGCTCTATCGACGAGTACAGAGGCTGAGTACAGAGGAGCTGCTATGGCAGCATGTGAGGTAGCTTGGTTTAGAAAGCTACTTGCAGATTTGGGTCTATCAGTGGATAGACAAGTTGTCATTTTCTGTGACAACATTAGCAGTATACAGTTGGCCAGGAACCCAGTCTTTCATGCTCGTACGAAGCACATAGAGGTTCACTACCACTTCGTCAGAGAGAGGGTCTTGGCAGGAGACCTTGACCTTGTTTATGTCAGCACAGAGGATCAGGTAGCTGACATCTTCACCAAAGCATTGGGTACAGAAAAGCTCCGCAGATTCAGGGCTTCACTTGGTGTACATGAGATGGAGTTGAGCTCGAGGGGGAGTGTTGAGATATCGAGCTCGTCTAGTGAGGCGGTGGACACTGATGATGACCCGCCTGGGGGATAGGCCCCACACTAACACCACTGGCATGGTTGGTGAGATCTTGGGTGATATGCGGCCAGTGGGATGACAGGCTGTGTGACAGCCATTCTAGAGACTGGCATAGTTATAGCGCCAGCTCATTTAGTCGGGTTCACACTATAGAGAACCCGTGTATGTATTTGGTTGAGTACCTTTCATATTGTGTGTACTCTTATTCTTGTATATGGTGTGTTGAGTGTTGAGTAGAGAAGAAGAAGATTTTCAGCCTCTCACCTTGTGTGTTCTCTATTAGGGTTTTGTGAGTGTGTGTGTGTGCTTGCAAGAGCTCAAGCTCTCTTCCCCCCCTGCATCTTTTCATGGGTTAGGACTAACCTTAAGGGTTAAGGTTAGGGTCAGCATCCAAGCGTCACACATGGGAAATGGAGAGTCAAGAGTCACTTGAGGGCCCTCCTATATAATAGGGGCATGGGGCACACTCAAGGGATGTTCTCTTGTGTAGAGGATTGTATCTACATTCTTGCCATTTCACAATAGAGCTGAGTGCTGTTGGATTGGAATCATACCTCTTGGTGGTATGGGACACCAAGGTTAAGGTATGTGGTACTTAATTATAATTCATGTGACACCAAGGTTAAGGTATGTGGTACTTAATTATAATTCATGTGTGCCCTTGGGCTCGGGGGTGGTTGGGTGGTAGAGTTTATAACTGATTTATGCATGTTTATGCATGTTGATTATCTAGAGAGATCTTAGGGTTTTAACACTTCCAATGGGATTATGCTCATGGGTGCTGCGACATTGACACTGACAAGGGATGTACTAGTGGGAAATGTTTCCTTTTTGTCCTTTTCCCTCTCCTCTGCTAGATCGATAGCCTTCTCTTCTTCAACTACATCATCCTTGATTGGTACTTGACTGCTTGGTAAATCCATTGTCTGGGACTCAAAGTCTTCAGTAAAACAAAGAAATCCATAACTATATTAGAGAAGGCGACACTTCTTTGAGTGTAATGGGTATTTCTCCTCTACTCTACTGCCTGCCGGGGCTGAGGATCTTTTCAAGATAGCGTTTGAGCCTTCTTTTCAAGACTTTGTCTCTATTGCAAAATTAGATGAATGAACATATCATTCACCATCAGACGCCATGATGTTGCTAGAAACTATCTGTTCATATTCCTGCTCCCGATCACCGAGAACAATCCTAGAAATCTTGATAATGTTCTAAAAAAAAAAGAAATTCAGCATTGAACATTACAGACAATTCAGGAGCACGATGGTGGGCATGTGCATTGTATAGGAACATATACAACTTTTCTGCGCTCTTCGGCCTCATCACCAGATCCTTAGAGAATGTCCAACTCAGGAGCCGACATGCCTAAAGAAACATTTCAGTCGATTAGGAAGAGCACGCTTAATATACAAGGGGTCAGTACCAAGTGATAAGAGGCTTAGGCGATGCATGTGAGCACCTTGTCGCTTCTTGGTACTGACTATAAATCAAAAGGATACAAAAGGGGTCCTTATCAAGCAATTAGGGGCTACTATGATGCTTGCGAGCTCCCTAGCACTTGGTATTGACCCCTTCTATATAAAAGGATATACATGGGGGTAAACATGAGGCCATATGGATTATGGGGGTTAGTACCAAGCGGTAGGGGATTACATGATATCTGCGAGCCCCTTATCGCTTCGTACCCTAACATAGATAACAAAATGGAAGTTCCCAAAAAACAAAAGAGGGTCAGTATCAAGCGATTAGGGGACCTTTTGTATAAAAGGATAGACATGGGGGAAGCACGAGGCCATATGGATCATGGGGTCAGTGTATGAAGCGATAGGGGGATTGTGTGATGTCACGAGCCCCTTACCGCTTCGTACTGACCCAGATAACAAAATGGAAGATCCCAAAAGGAAAAAAAATAAAAGAGGATCAATATCAAGCGATTAGGGGCTTACGCGATGCGTGCGAGTTTCGTACCGCTTGGTACTGATCCCTTCTATACAAAAGGTCAGACATGGGGAAAAACACAAGGCCATATGGATCATGGGGTCAGTACCAAGCGATAGGGGGATTGTGCGATGTTCGCGAGCCTCTTACCGCTTTGTACTGACCCAGATAACAAAATGGAAGATCCCAAAAGAAAAAAAAAACAAAAGAGGGTCAACATCAAGCGATTAGGGGCCTACACAATACAACTTGGTACTGACCCCTTCTGTACAAAACGTTAGACATGGGGGGCAAACACGAGGCCATATGGATCATGAGGTTAGTACCAAGTAGTAGGGGGATTACATGATGTCCGCGAGCCCCTTACCACTTAGATAACAAAATTAAAGTAAAGGGGGTCAGTAAGAACAAGCTATAAGGCACTACAAGGAGACCTGCTTTGGCGAGGCGACGATGATGGCAGCAGGGGAGCTCAACACCATGACAAGGCACATGTTAGACGATGGCAATGGTGATGTAAAGGGATGACAGGAAGTGCAAAGATCTCGACGCCAAGGGTTTAGGAAGAGTTTAGGATGGGCAAAAAGCTCGATGTTCCCAAGGAGATTTGGGCCGTTTTAGACCCACATGGTTGTCTTAGCACCATGCGTGTGGTGTGTCCTATTCATAAGTGGCATTATAAGGTCTCACACATTTATAAGCCATTTTACCCTTCATATAAAAGGCCACCAAAAAATTTAAGGATGAATTTTTCAATATCCCCTTGTAATGCCTAGGAAAGAACGACATAATAGAATTAACCCTTCAAATTAAAGTTTCATTCCATGCCTTCAAAAATGAGCATGCATCATAGTTTAGTAGGTTATGGTTCATTAGAACATCATAACATTTTTCATTTTTGTAAGGTTGGAGACGAAGAAGAGTTTTTTTCTTTCTATATGTTGTGTGTGTGTGTGTGCAGAATGAATATTGTGAGTGTTTAATTAGAGAGAGTGATAGAGAGAAAAGCATGCCAACAGATTTGATTAAAGCCTCAGTTTGCTTGTGGATATAGAAGAAGAAGAAGGGGCGATGGCAATGCAGGGGGGTGATGCAAAGGGCGATTGTAAGGAACTCAACGTAAATGAATGAAGCTCCCAAGGGAGATACGAGCCGTTAAAGACCAATGTGGTCTTGTACCACGCGGTCTTAGCACCACTCCTGTGGTGTGCACTGATGATCATAAGTGGCATTTATAAGGTCTAACGCATGAATGTCATGTCAATATGCTAGATACTCTCACTCCTCTCCTCTCCTGCATGTGTTTGATTTCTTTTTGTAAACATTATTGTGGTGCCCTATTGCCTTTGCCTCGCCATCGCATCTGCTTCCTCATCAACCCTCCCAAACTTAGACAACGCCATCGCCTCTACATCCGTCGCTTTGCAGGTATTTTGTGATTTTTGTGACTGCTTCAATAAGTGTTCATTTTTAGGTCAGTACCGTGTGATAAGGGGCTTGCAGGCACTCCACGATCTCTTTATTGCCTGCTGGTAACAACCTTTTCTTAACGAATAATAGCTGTTAGGGTAATGCTGCATTAAGGTTCTGCACCAAGCGATAGGAGGCTCATTGGCATCCTACTAGCCCATATCGCTTGGTACTGAACCCCCTTAGGGTCATGTTGCTCACACAGGGTCAATAATAAGCGGCTCGAGTGTCATTAACATCCTTAATACTGATCTTTGTTTGAGATTATTTTCCTCAAGGGGGGTCATTAGTAAGCGATAAGAGGCTAGTGGGCATCGTGATGGTCCCTTGGGACACGTTGCTCTGAAAGGGTCGGAACCAAGAGACAAGAGTCTTGTTGGCATCCTTCAGGCCCATTTTTCTTGGTATTGACCCCTTGCGATCGTTTTGCTCACGAGGTCAGTACCAATTGATATGAGGTTCGTTGGCATGCTATTGGCCCCATTTCGTGAGGCACTGACAACCTTTTTTGATATTTTTTCTCATGGGGTCAGTTCCAAGCAATATACGACTTGTGACATCTTACAGGCCCCATTTTGCTTGGTACTAACCCCTTGCGTCATTTGGCTCATGGGGTTTGTACTACCAAGCGATATGAGGCTCGTTGGCATCCTGCTGGCCTTATATCGCTTGGTACTGACTCCCCTTTGGGTCATGTTGCTCACGGACTGTACTATAAGATCTTGTTAGCGTGGGTCAGTATACCAAGCAATTAGCGAGCGGGCATCTCGCTTGTCCATTTTTGCTTGGTACTCCTAACAATTTTTTGATTGTGATCTTACTGAGTTTATTTATCAGATGGCGTGTACTAGGCAAACTAATTTAAGGGTAGATACAAGCGAAAGGCCTACGGAGTCCCTAGGTGCAAGGTAGTAGGTGCAAGGTAGGAGGAGAACATACAAGCCCACACGACAGTTCTGCGCGAGAGCTTCAAAAGATTGAGCGACATATGCAACCTATAGTAGCCAGGCTACCATTTTAGAGGCTTGTGCATGAAATATGTGAACAGTGGAGTATTGGCATGCGATGGCAAGTAGGTGCAGTTTTGTGTCTCCAGGAAATTACTGAAGACTGGCTCATAGTGTTTTTTGAAGATGCATATTTCCTCACTGCCCATTCCCATAGGCTTACAATAATGCTTAGGGATTTCGATAAACTCCGTAGATTGAGGTACAAATATGATGGACTATTAGCACTTGTCTCTATTAGCGATCGTCGCATGCTGGAGATCCTGACGGTCCCGCCCCTCCATCCTCATGCAAGGACAGTTGAGGACACCCATGTTGTTCACGATAGGGACACCCGCTCTCTCGGGCTTGGAGAAGATCAGAAGCACAAGACCAGCCTTGCTCTTGCTTGTTGGTCTCACCAAACCATCCTCGTCTAGTGGACAAGTACTGGATTGGTTGGTGTGGTTTGGACGAGCTGCTAAGGGTTAAGAATGGGAGCCAAAATGATGGAGTTCCCATCATGGAAGCCTTGGGCATCTAAGAGGAGCTTGGGCACCCATAGTTGCCGAGTGATGAAGGTCCTTGGTTGTCGAGGCTTCTTGGTTTTTGGTCCACAAGGCTTTGAGCTAGGTGTAGGTTGTTGAGGCTGAGGATAGGCTTTTGATGGTCGCTTGAGGAGCCGCATGTGTGTGTTGCCTTCATGGAACCCTTGAGCTTTGAGCATGTTGGTAGGAACCCAACATTGGTGTCTTTGTTGTGCTTGGGGTTTCTGAACTGGCAAGGGCCATGGGGCCTTTTATCGCAACATCTTGGGGAGTTTTTGGGGTGGACGAGCACATGTGGCATTCTTCAATAGCCAAAGAAAGTATTGCCTTTATAGTAGCCTTGAGCTCGTAAACAGGTAGTCCGGGACTAGCCGACGTTGAAGCTTTAACTTGGGGTTGGTTTTTGTTGGATTAGTGGGCTGCTTGTGCTTGGGTTTTTGGGATGGCCATTTTGGGATCCAAAGTTCTATGTAGCCATCGTAGAACCCCTGAGTGGCAAGAAGATTCTTGGACACCCACCATTGACTATTATGAGAAAGGTAAGAGGTTGGGGTGCTTGTGGTGTGGGTGGTTGAGGATGTAGAGTTGAGGGGGATTGTCGACACGATGAGGCTTAGTTATCTTTATTGGTTGTTGTCGACAATGGCCTTTTGACTTGGGGTTTGGGAATAGGGGAGATTACCGGTGTGATGAGGATGGGACTTGAGGGGAAAAGGCAGCTGGGGGTGATGGTTGTGTATGTTTTCCTCTTGGGGACACAAGAGGATTGTGGCCTTTTTACCATTGACTTTTATGGTTGCCATTTATTCTCACCAATTGATTTGGCAGTGAGTGGCATCAATCCACTCTTTTCCAATGATAATCCGGCCTTGGATTGCACCTGCATCTATGATATGAAATTTGCACTGTAATTGGTTATTTCCTATAGAAATTTGAGGAATGAAATGCCATACTCATTAAATGCATGTCATGTGAATTTTGAATGTAAGCGTTTTCTTTTGTTAGTGTGGATTTTTCAAGAGTTTTCCACACCTCCAAGAATATGAGATTGGTATGGACCATATGAGTTATTGTTGGGGGTGAGAGAGTACCCTTTGTGGAAGCAATTGGTGGGGGCAGAGGATCCGATTCGATGCACTCTCCATCCCAGAGGATCATCGTTACCTTGCATTGGGGAAGCTTGAGGGTAGCTATGTTGTCAGCTCAGTTAATTGTACTTGTAGCGTTTTGAACCCAAATTCCTCCAGGAATGACTCCTTCTTTTGTCTCACCCATGGGAACCACATAAAATTTACAAGCCAATGGGTTAGAGACAGTATGTACGGTTTGTGTAAAAGACCCAAGTTTTTGTATGTGTTGTCCACTAGGCGATTGAATTTTGGCATAGGAGATGGTTTGGCCTACAAAGACCCAGGTTTCCCATGGCAAAAGATTGTGGCTAGTTGTGGGAGACAACAAGAGCTACCGCCATTATCTTACATCAAGGAATCATGATAGATGCACCAAAGGGTCATAAATTCAAGATATGAAGCAATGGTGTCCAAAGCTACAACTTGGACGGGTGCCCGTGATAATGTGACAGAGTGGCGATTTCCGCTTCAAGAGCATGTAGTAGAAAGTAAGGATGAAGTCCTAAGTGATGTACTTCATGGACATATTATGAGAGTAGTCATTGTTATAGCATTAGGCCTCTTACGAGCCTAAAGTGCCCGGTCAGCCACCATAGTTTAAGTGCTTGTGAACACTTATAGCCATGTATATAAGTGAGTATCTCTCATAATACAACATACTCTCCCATTGTGCAATTGAGTCTTGCTCTTGCTAATCTCTCCGACTAATGCATGCTAGTGAGTGTGTGTGAGTGAAGTGAGGTGACAGGAGGGACGAGTATCCGTAGTGCAACGCGATGGTGTGACAATGCTCGTGAGTGACAAGAGGCGCAGTGAAATTGCTTCTCAAGGAGTTGTAGAGCTTGGAGACCTCAAGGGTTACGAGCTTGGCCATTGGAAAGATCCTCACGACAGTTGTTGCGGTTCACCAGGTAATCTCTTGTTGGATATGTTTCAAGGGGGGTTAGGGTAACCATAAGATTTTTTGGTGCCGTTGTCGAGGAGCCATCCCTTGGATTTTTTCATAGTTTTTCCTCTAATCTACACATCATCCATTGCCCATTATCTTGATTAATGGTTTACCATGAAAAAGATGTGTATTTGATGGTGATTTGTGTGTGATTTGGTGTAGAATAGCTCTCTTTTTTATTTTCATAGAGAATGCTTTTTGCTTAATTTTTAGCTTAATTTGTTGGTTTTGTTGTTTGTTATTTTTCATGTTCTTTGGGCCTGCACATAGTTTGTATTAGGCTTAGTTTGCATCCATTGCATCAAAAAATGTATTAGAATGTAATTTTTAGTGAATGTTAGCTCTCTTTAGTGTTAAACATAAGATTAAAATAATTATTTTTAGCTTAATTTGTGTGTTTTTTGTTGAAATTGTGTGCATTAGAGTGTTAGCAAGCGTTAGGAGTAGCTTAATCCTTCCAGAAAATTCTCAAAACCATAAAAAAACCCTTGAATTCAACTAATTTCTCTTAATTAATTAGTTTTTGTCATTAAGAGTAATTAATCCACTTCAAGATACAAAAAATTTAGGAAAATGTGTTATTTGGAGTCTAAATTGATCATGTGAGTAGTCAAAAGTAGTGTTTTTAAGTGTTTTGAGAGCATCTAGATGCATCAAAACACCTAATTACATCAATTGGAGGAATTTGACTCTCTTTGCTTAATTTTACCTTAAAAGAGACCAAAATTAAGAGTCTAATTAATCTCTTATTTTAGATTAATTTACACATTTGTTGATGCACATAGATTAACATTTCCTTGTTCTATCCAATGATGTGCTCAATTTAGACATTTGTTGATGCACATAGATTAGATTAATTTACACATTTGTTGATGCACATAGATTAACATTTCCTTGTTCTATCCAATGATGTGCTCAATTGTGTGAATTAATTAGGGATTAGTGGTTAATTAGAGTCCTTGATTAGTGTAAGAGAAAAATATTAGTGAAAAGATTAATCTTTGATTAATTCTTAATCACTTTTTTATATAACTCATTAAGGCTAATGAGCATTCAATGAGTAGATGCTCATGAGTTGTTAAATTATCCATTTTGGGGGTCATTTATGAAGGGTGTAAGGGGTGTCACAAAAAGATTGACTTTTTAGATCCCCACTTACCTTTTAGGAAAAATGCCAATATCTCCTTAATTTTGAATTCAAAAAATATGCCCCCCAAAAAAGGAAATTCATATTTCCCACTAGACTAAAAAAAATCAAAAAAATGGTTCACGTGTGAACCATTTTCTGCACTTTCACGCCTTAAGGTTTCACGGCCTAAAGGGTTATGCCGGAAAAATGGAAAAAAATTTCAAAAAAATGGTTCACAAGTGAACCATTTTCTGCACTTTCACGCCTTAAGGTTTCACAGCCTAAAGGTTCACACCCAAAAAAAACAAAATCAAAAAAATGGTTCATGCGTGAACCATTTTCTACACTTTTACGCCTTAAGGTTTCACGGCCTAAAGGTTCACGTCCAAAAAAAAAGGGTTCACGCCTGAATCATTTTCTGCACTTTTACGCCTTAAGGTTTCACAACCTAAAGGTTCACGCCCAAATTTTTTTAAAATTTTTTCGTGAAGTCCAGTTCACGGCGTGAAACACTAGGCATCTCATGAAAAAAAAAATTAAAATTTTTTTTCACGAAGTCCGATTTAGGGCATGAAACACTAAGTGTTTCGTGGTGTGAAACACGAGGCATCTCACGACGTGAATGCATAACATTTCCTTGTTCTATCCAATGATGTGCTCAATTGTGTGAATTAATTAGAGATTAGTGGTTAATTAGAGTCCTTAATTAGGATAAAAGAGAGAAATATTAGTGAAAAGATTAATCTTTGATTAATTCTTAATCACTTTTTTATATAACTCATTAAGGCTAATGAGCATTCAATGAGTAGATGCTATGAGTTGTCAAATTGTCTATTTTGGGGATCATTTATGAAGGGTGTAAGGGGTGTCATAAAAAGGTTAACTTTTCTGATCCCCACTTACCTTTAGGGATCTCCTTAATTTTGAATTCAAAAAATATCCCCCCCCCGAACAAGGAAATTCATATTTTTCACTAGACTAAAAAATAATTTAAAAAAAACGGTTCACGCGTAAACCACGCGTGAACCATTTTCTACTTTCACGCCTTAAGGTTTCACGGCCCAAAGGTTCATGCCAAAAAAAAAGGAAAAAAATTCAAAAAAATAGTTCACGCGTGAACCATTTTCTACAATTTCACACCTTAAGGTTTCACGGCCTAAAGGTTCACACCCAAACAGAAAAATGGTTCATGCGCGAACCATTTTTTGCACTTTCACACCTTAAGGTTTCACGACCTAAAGGTTCACATCCAAAAAAAAGGGTTCACGCATGAACCATTTTCTGCTCTTTTACGCCTTAAGGTTTCACAACCTAAAGGTTCATGCCCAATTTTTTTTAAAAATTTTTCGGTTCACGGCGTGAAACACTAGGCATCTCATGACGTGAAAAAAATAATTTTTTTAATTTTTTCATGAAGTCCGGTTCAGGGCGTGTAACACCAAGTGTTTCATGGTGTGAAACACTAGGCATCTCACGATACATATATGTATATATGTATATATATATATATATATATGTATATATATATATATATGTATATATATATATATGTATATATATATATATATGTATGTATATATATGTATATATGTATGTATATATATGTATATACATATATACATACATATATATATATATATAGATATATATATATATATATATATGTATATATATATATATGTATATATATATATGTATATATGCATATATATATATATATATATATATATATATATATAAATTGATAAAATTTGTGAAGTCTGCTTCATGATGTGAACTCTACCCTGCTAGTTCACAACGTGAAAGGGGGTCTGTCGGCCAAAGAAAAAACACCCATCCTTGGAGACTCGTATCTCCTAAACCCTGAATCCAATGAAGGCGCTCTAGGGCTCATCAGAAAGCCGACATCCGACTTCAAATTTGGTCTTGGCCATCTGAATTCAAAATTGATTGTTTTGGCCTTCGACTAGCAGCCTCAGAATTCAATCCAAGTGTCCCGAGCTAGAAGAAAAAGAGAACACTTTTTGGCTTGGAATACATGAGAGAGACCTAGCCATCATTGCATTAGGCTTAGAAGATAGTTTTATACACCATCATATTTGCATCGAAAGAAAATTCAAAAGGAGCATGAGATGAAACTAGAAAAAAAATTTGGTGCCAAATGAAAGAAATTAAAAATTAGTTTAATTTTTTTTATTAAACAACAAAGAATGAAAGTCACTTCAAGCTCACTTAAACAAAATGAAAAGTGTTACGTAACAACTTATATGCATTGGACTCTAGACAAGGAGGAGGATGCCATAACAATCCTTCTCACAAGAGCATGAGCTTGGAAGCATTTAGCCCATGGCTCCCTTGACCTTGATTTGATCATATGACTTACGGGTTCGGTCGGATCAATTTGGTTAGTTAAGGCTCTTGACTACATTAGAATAAAAATATCGTGGAGGAATCGCCCGTGCTTTTCTGGGCGGGGAGGGAAGTTTTTCTGGGTTCGGTTTTGGAAGAACCGAGGGATTAGTCTCTTGTCTAAATAACCATGGGTGAGGCCCCGAGTGAGAGGCTCTGCCTTGCGTAAGAAGTGCTACTTCCGCTACTAGCACCCCCGATTTCATTGCGCGAAGGGGGCAGGGATCTTTTAGCTGGTATTAGAGTGAATTGGCTAAAGTGGATCAACCGAGAAGCAAGAAATGTCAAGAATTTATGAAGTACCAGTAAAAGATTGTAATTGTGTGATGAAATTCATACAAATTGATATTCAAAACAAAAATTCGTAAATTGGTAATTGGGTCTTTAGATGGAAGTACCACAATTGTATGGAGTCCCTGACGTGCTTGAGGACTAGATATGATGGTATTTACCTTATAACTCCAAGGACCGTGAGACTACCCATACATACTGTGGGTATATCCGCATCTCTTTACTGACAATATATACGAGTAAGTCTAAGACCTTGAAATTATAAGCAAAATTGCTATCCAAATGATGAATTCGAATGCTCGTTGATATGATTTTAGAATTCTGGTTGAGAATTGATGAGTTGATTTGGATTTTGATTGAAAGATAATGATTCTTGAATTCTGGTTAAAAGAAGATAAGTTGAACAAAGAAGATAATGATTCCTGAATTCTGGTTAAAAGAAGATAATGATTCCTGAATTCTGGTTAAAAGAAGATAAGTTGAACAAAGCCACAATGAGGATGAATGGGACAAATCCCAGTGTGATGATATTGGTAACTAGAATGATGATATTATGACTTCAGCAAATCACTATGAGATTAGTGAATTGTGCTGATAGATTGCTGCTGTTAACCCTTGACCCAGTGGATCTAATTAAGGGATGTGAATTGAAAACCTGCATAACTGAAATTCCGGTGGAGGAATGACCAACTGGAATTTTTGGTCTGATGGACCATTACTGTGTTAAGAATATGAATGAATTATTCTCTGATAATGAGTTCTGTATGTTCTTCTGTTAGAAGGGATCTTTATCCCATGATTCTGTGGGGGCCTGACCAATCTAAAGAACCCCAGAATCAATTGGATCTAAGGGTGGATTTGAATTATAAATAAAGGGACTTAACAAGAATTTTCGTATTGATAGGATCATGGATCGAGGTCGTCGTGGTAAGAATGTTAAACCCCAACTCGATGAGGAAAAGCTCGACTTGGATGTTCATAAAACTCTTCATAGATCGTAGCCTGTACCTTTCAAGGGTGAAGGGGAAAACTTGAGCGAGGCTATGGAGAAATGGATCGAAGCAATGGAAGAATACTTCGATGTCACCGGGTACAATGAGAAGAGTAAATTGGCTCTTGCAAGACTGAAGATAGTAGAAACAGCTAGAGTGGCATGGAGAAACCACTGTGAGACAAACCGTCTGTATTGGAACCAGGGATTTAATATTCACGTGATCACAAGATTTTTTGTGATAATAACACATGTGAACAAGTTATTCACGTGTTCTCATGTTACCGTTCACAAAATAACAGGTCACTTGCCATTTGGGAACCCCTTAAAATCTTGGCTACACATGGGAATAAGCTATTCACATGTTCTCATGTTACCATTTTCCCATAATAGCAGGTCAGTGGCCACCTAAGAAGATTTTTTATGCCCGACAAAGATAATTTTTTTAGGCCCTTGTGAAAGCTTTGTGAATATAACATGTGATCACAATATTTTTTATGTTATTAACATGTTCACATGTTCTCGTTTATGTTAGTGAAATCCTTGATTGGAACACCCATACATGGAATGATCTCAAAATCTACCTAAGGAAGAGATTTTGTCCTCCCGGCTTTTTGGAAACCAAGATGAATGAATTCTTAGAGTTAACCCACGGGAGCAAAACTATTGAAGTGTATCACCAAGCGTTCGCTCTCCTCCTCAAATAATCGCCACCACTGGATGAAGAACAGCTCATGGCTAGGTTCATTCGGAGACTGAACGAACCTTCAAATATCCTAGTGAAGAATGCCAAACCAGTTTCCATGGCTGAAGCAGTGTGGATGGCAAAGGATTTCACCAAGGCCTTTGATGTCAAGGTCCCGCCGAGGCCAGCACCATCATCTTTCAAAAGATTTCTAGCTCCAGAAGGTGATTCCAACCTTCCATCGCCTAAGAGACAACAAGGTCAAGCTCAGAATATGGAAAGTTCCAGAATGGAAAAAAGGTCCTTTTCCAGGAACTCAATCCCCTGGAATTCAACCTCACAAGTTCCACCCTTGAACAAGGAAGTGAAATGCTATAGCTATTAAGGATTTGGATATCACAGTATGGATTGCCCAACTTCTTTTGGATCAAGGTTTTCGGGGCACGAAAATCAGGGACCAAGATTCCAGACTCCAGCTCCTTCCTTCCAAAGTAATCAGGTTCCTTTCTGTCAAAATGAGGGAAATCCTAGAGGTAGACCCTCTAACCAACCCTCAGTTTCAATCCACAAAGTAATGCCAGACCTCCGCCTCTCTTAGAATAGGGGAAGTCAAAGAGAGATGTTCCCAAATTGGCCGTCCACTTCCAAGGCAGTAATGCTAGAAGTGATTGAAGAAGAAGAAGATGAAAGAGATTATACTACACCTGCGAGATGATGAGGACATCTCGCGTTTTTTAAGTGGATTAGGATGTAAGATTCCTCCCTCTAGCTTTTGAGGTGTAAAGGTGTAAAAACCTCCCCTTCTGTTCTTGTAATTATTCCCCTCTCTGAAATAGAAGAAAGAATCTTGTTTTACCCTGTTTTGGCCTAGAGAGAGAAAAAGTCTAGAGAGAGATAATCTTAAATTAAGATATATTTGGATATAAAAATCCTCCTAGTGTCTAAAATGGATTTCCTTGAAACAAAAATTCAAAAAGAACTTTCTAATGTGCATTTGGAACTAATTGAAAATGTGTATAAAGGACCTTAGCCTAGGTCTACATTTTCAAAAAAATTTAGATTATGGTCTAATTAAGGCTCCAATGGGCCAATTGGATTAATCTAAGTGTTGGGATGAGATAAATCCAAAGAATAAAAGAAAATACCCAAAAATAAGTAAATGATCACATAAGATTTTGAGTTCATTGAGTACAAGGTTTATTAGTTAAAAACTATGAGATATTACTAAAAAAATGAGATATTTTAGAATAATGATGCATTTTTGACACCTTGGTAAGGAGAGGGGGACTCTTGAGGTAGGCGCCTAATTCACACATGTGGATGAGTTTTTAATTCAAAAACATTGTGATATTTTTATCTCTCCTCTCTCCTAGATCAAACCAAATAAAAAAGGGAGCCAAACTGATCCAAATCTTGTCCAAATTGAGTCAAACTGAACCTGGAAAATTCTAGAACCCAGTTGGACTTGGCTAGTGGCCTCCCTCACCTATAAATAGATCCTTAGTCTTTTGTAAAAAAATCTATGAGCTATACCATGCTAGTATTACATTAAAATAATGATATTTTCTATTATCCCTTAAAAATCCTCTACTTTTGGAGAGATTGGAGCTTCTCTCTCTCTCTTCAATAATCCTTGGAGCTTTCTTCTCAACATACTAAACCGATTGATTGGTTGGGGGCTTCCTTCTAAGATAAAGAAGCAAGCCAAGTAAGAAGTAATTTCATTAATATTCTCAAAAGATTTCACTTCTCAATCCCTCTCAAGCTTTAGAAGTTTCAAATTAATTATTTTCAATGCAAATCAAGCTTTCTATAAGAATTCTAATGATTAATCACAAAAAAGTTAGTTTTTATGATTAATTAGGATGCTTTTTATATATATATCTCTCTCCCCAAAAGAATAGTCATTTTTATGACTATTTCTTTAGCAAATGAATGCTTCTCATTGATAAATTCTTAATTCAAAATCAATCTCTAAGCTTGTTAAGCTAGAGGTTAAGAAAATGGCTTTTTATGCTTTTATGCTAATAACATTATTGTAAACTTATGATTTTATTCCATGAATTGGATTTAGGTCTAAGGATAGTATTCTGTTATAATTGTATTACAAAGTCTTATTCTTTCTAGAAATATTGAAAATTATCAGTAATAGTAGCAGCAGCGAAGCTATGGCAAAATTTTTAGAAATTAATACATAGCTCATTTTTATGCATAATGTGAAAATATGACTTCATACCATATTCTAGGATTGATCATCCTATGCTAAAAGAATGATTTTCATCACATTCATGGAAAACTAATTTTTAGTGTTTATGCATAAATAATTAATTAAAAAAAAGAGAAATTTTTGGTAATTTTCTTTTTATGCAAAAAGAGGAATTTCCATGATAATGGAGATCCATGTAATTAAATGGAAAAAGAGAAATTTTGGTATATTAAAATAATGAATATTTTTATTTAAAGAGGAATTTTAGATAAATTTATTTTATGTATGAGAAAATTTAAATGATAAAAGAGGAATTCCCATGACATTTGGAATTCAATCATTTAAATGGTAAAAGTGGAATTCTTGGCATATTTGAAATAATGGATATTTTTATTAAAGAAAAGAGAAATTTTAGATAAATTTAATTTATGATAAAAGAGGAATTCCCATGGCATTTGGAATTCAATCATTTAAATGCAAAAAGAGGAATTCCCATGATATTTGAGATCCAAGAAATTAAATGAAAAAAGAGAAATTTTTAGCATAATTCAAATTATGAGTATTTATCAAAAGTGGAATTTTGAGCATTATTGTTGGGAAACATGGGTAGAATTGATTTTTGTAAATCCCATGAAACTTTTACTCAAAAGAATAATATTGAATATAATTCACTTGAGAAATTTTAGAAAGAATATAAAAATATCAATCGAGCTTTTACTAGGCCAAACAATTGGCAGAAATTTAGAAAAAGTCCCATCGGTATTGAAAGTAAAAAATGTTACTAAATGTGAATAGATGTGAATACGATGTGAATGCAATGTGTTAGTGGATGTGATGAGATGTGAGTGAATGTGATATAAATGGATGTGGATGTGAAGAAATGTGGATGGAATGTGATGTGATGTGATGTGATGTGATGTAAATGGATGTGGATGTGAAGAGATGTGGATGGGATGTGATGTGATGTAAATGGATGTGGATGTGAAGAGATGTGGATGGGATGTGATGTGATGTAAATGGATGTCGATGTGATGAGATATGGATGGGATGTGATGTGATGAGATATGGATGGGATGTGATGTGATGTAAATGGATGTAGATGTAGATGAGATGTGGATGGGATGTGATGTGATGTAAATGGATGTGGATGTGAAGAGATGTGGGTGTGATGTGATGTAAATGGATGTGGATGTGAATGTGATGAGATGAGATTGAGATGTGATGATATGTGAAAGGATGTGATGTGATGCAGATGTGGACGTGATGTAATGTGCATGGAATGTATGTGATGTGATGTGGATGTAATGAATGAGATGGATGTGAATGGATGGGATGAAATGTGAATGGATGACATGTTATGTGATGTAAATAGATGTGAATGGATGAGATGTGATGTGAATGGATGTGACGTGATGTGATGTGATGAGATGTGAATAGGGATAGATGTGAATTAGGATAGATGTGAATGGATGAGATGAGATGTGATGTGATGTGAATCGGGATAGATGTGAATGGATGAGATGTGATGTGAATGGATGTGATGTGAATCAGGATAGATGTGAATAGGTGTGATGTGATGTGATATGTATATGGGTAGATGTGAATAGATCAGATGTGATGAGATGTAATATAATGTGACTAGATGAGAATGGATGAAGGACGATGGGAATACATATGATTGGATGTGGATTAAGCAATGTGAATTGATGTAGAAGAATGTGGAATAACGAGAAATGATGTGGACAACTGTGCCAGTGGCATTATGCATTGAGTGAAGAAGAGGAAATTTTGAAATACAGACTCATTAGATCATGGTGGATGAACAATAAAGTTGCTAATGCAAACTTACCAGCCATGGATATCCCCATTAGAGGAAGCACCTTGTAGGGATAAGTATTACTTTCTTGGCTTTAAAAACACATATCTTGCATTTGGCTTCTCAATTGTTAAGTTATCTTTTGTTATGCAATGTGGTTGGAGCTTACAACTTGGATTCTCATCAATTAACTTAATCTCCTATTTATAGGATGTGGACGATGTTACTTTATTGCACATGCCAACCACCAATCTAGGAGAAACTATGTAAGTTGGTTAGTAGGAGAGGGTTTCAAGGGAACCATCTCTTTATATGCTAAGCACTAATCTTTCATATCTTTCTAATGCCCTCTTTCCATCCACTAAGAAGCATGCATTCATGCAAGGGTAAATATGATGGAGCAGGCTTGATAATAACAAAGTTGATGGAGAAGGATAGAACATCAAAATCTCCAATTCCGTCAACCACAAGAGAGCAAATTGGTGGGGGAGGCACGTGCAACCAAACTATATTGGTGGTAACATTAGAGTTAGCCGGCATCAAAAACCACAATTCTAAATCTCGAGGAAGATAATTCATCACATCATCCAAAGTATGTCATAGAAAACCAGCCATACAAGAAACAAGGTAGGAGATTAAACTTTCCACCCACTATTCCTTTAGCTAGAAGGTGATCATCACAATGCATAGGAACTAGCAGCTAAAGAAGAGGTGCAAATAATTGTGGAGAATGATATACCTTACTCAATGTGGGCTATATGTCGAACACCACTACACAACAAGGTCACTTGCCAAGGATGGTTAGGTGGCCAAGATGGTAAGTGTAAGAAGAGAATCAAGAACTATGGACAAGGTGTTCTAGATCCATCTTTCCATGGTATGAAAGAGTGGTAGGGGGCCAGAGGCATCAGTTCATGTGGTCTTGTAATAGCAACGTGGATCATACTTGGAGAGTATATAATACTATGGGTCAAATCACTTGTTGTGCTAGACCCCCGGTTGTATGGCAAGCTGAATGAGGTACAAACCTTATTGTGGATGAGATTTGAGCATTGGAGACTGGTGGATTTGTGTTGCAAAAGGGACTACACCAAGAAGCAAACGATGCAGCCCATCGGTTATTATTAACAAAGTATAGAAGTGGCATATCAGATATGGTGGCTAAGAGAATAGATCGACAATTTTAAACAAAACTATGGTATTTTAGCATTTGATCATTAAAGTCAGGCAGATGGATGTGTTTGTAACTAAGACTGAGAAATCACTACTATGCAATAAGAAATATAGCGTAACTATGGGAAAGAATCCATCATGTATATGTCCAAATTTTCAAATCAGGGTAGAGGCTGGTAGACCAAGCACAATATGGTGCATATAAGCACCTTTATTTTTTTTATTTGCATATTTTTGGGTTAGATGCGAAGCATAATATGTTTATACACTAACCCACTCTAAGAAAGGAGGACCTAAGAGAATGTTGAGTAGTAGGAGAACAATTTGAAAAGGACCTTGTATTGTTGATGACATTGTACTGTTGTTTTAAAAATATCCTTCATTTTGCAATAATAAATGTCCTTTATATCATTGTTCTGTCAACTCTCTATAAAGTTCTACTTACTTTTTGTTTTTTTAATGTCTTAGTAGCACAATCAATATGGTTTTATGTCAATGGTTGGAATATCTTCACTTATTATTTTAAGGTCTTCTCAATGTTGATGTCTATAATTTTTTTAAAAATAGCATTTATTCATGAAAATAGTTTTCCTACACAAAGAACGTATCCATGATATTACTTTTCTAAATTTTGAAAATATACATGCAAAATTCCTTTTTGCTTTTAGCATGATTTATCTATATATATGACCCCCTATCTCTTGCTCTAACGCTCACTCCCATATCTCATTGCCTCTCTCTCCCTCTTATTGTATTTCTCTCCCTCCCTATTTATCCTTCTTTGCTTCACTCTCCCTCACCATCATTCTCTACCTCACAAACCCTCACCTTGTCCCTCATTATCTATCCTTTCCATACTTAGAGTGATCCAAAAAAAAAATCATAGATACACCATTATAAGTATAGTAGTCCCTATAGGTTTTATATGATTTATATAAAAAATGCAATTTTACTAATTAGATTATTAATATTTGTAGGCCTTCTAATAGCTTGGAAGAATTTTGGAAAAGAGATCATTAAAAATCCAACCATTGGATTTGTAATTTTGACTAACCACCACATTCTACTAATGGCTCACTATCTACCACTCTTTTGATATACAAGATTGATCATTTTAAGTGGTAGTTGTTGTGGGTGCAAAAAGTGGCATATATTATAACACTTTAAAGACCTTGAAATATTTAAAGAAAATATACAAATAGCTTAAAATTTTCTCCAAAAAAATTTTAAGCTCTATATTATGTGAAGATCTAAGGTCCAAAGTTGGAATCTCATAATATGAGTTTATATGTAAAAGATATTAGCATTTTATGGAATCAGTCCTAATTTGGCACAAGGTGTATACATTGACTTTGTACCTAAGGAAATGAAGACTTTCGACTATCTAATGCTTAATAAGATAATGCAACTATATTTCCAACTTTTCATGTGATGTTCCAACGAAAGAACTTGAAAGGAAATTCCTTCGTTAGCTAAGAGAGATTGGCCAACTATTGTTTTTTGACTATTTACTGGGTACCTAAGTGGACAAATTAGGCACCCTGATCTTGTAACCACCCTCCCTTTGAGAGGATTTGCAGAATAGAGTAGCCCATAAAAACACATAGGTGTAGGATAGGTTATCTTTTGTAGATAGTATTTAAGGTTATAGCTCTTACAATTACTTAATTTTAGGAACCCTTATGTAGTTACGTGAGGTTGTCATGTTGTCTTTTAGTAAGTAGTATGCAAGGATGATGTAACAACCTTTCTAGAATAAAGTCTTCTTTTAACTATAATTCGGCTTGTAATTTTTATTAATTTCCTTGTCAAATCTTAAGTTGTTTGTTGATTTTAGGAAATAATATGTGATCTAGATGTAATTTATTTTGGGGAATAAAATTATATTTTACCCACAAATTGGTTGCAATATTATCCTTTTCAATTTCATTACAACAAAAGAAAGCAATAGCGGTGCTTATTTGCATCGTTTTAGTGGCATTTTACATTACGCCACTATAAGTGCTACTATAAATATTGCTTTAGGCATTGCTTATATAAGCATTGTTATAAGCACCGCTATAAGTGACCCGAGTGATGCGTATAGCGACACTTATCTAGTGACGATGGATAAATAACTTTTCAAACCTACATGGTATCGCCGATGCATTTCTTTCCCCCCCCTCAAAATATTTCCTCCACTTCTTTCTTTAAAGGACTACACCAACTCCATCTACTCCATCAATCTACCTCTATCCCATGGATTTGTAATTCCTTCCCCTTCCTCTTCGTCTTCCTCTCCCTTTCTCCTTATTCATCACTACATGGCTATGGTGTAGCCTAATGAAGGTATTATTCTCTTATGACCCTAATGATTAATAGCACGGATTTCATAAACATGTTCACAAATTCGTGATCACGTTAACAAAACGTGTTATTAACATTCTAAAACATGTGATCACAACATATATTCACAAGACTTAATCTCTTACCGGCCAAAACTTTCTATTCCTGTAAATCGACCGGGATTCTTTGTTTCTCGACGGGCCCCGCCGGGAAACAAAGAATCCCGACGAGAATATTTCTTATTAATAAAAGGCGCCCGACACCCTTTAGCCGGCTTTTTGGGAAGATTTTCCTTGTTTTGGGGGCGTCACATCTTTCCTTGAAGTGCTTATAGAGCTCCCGGTTGGCTAGGAGCATCCTCTAGGGAAAAACGTCCTTATCTTAGGGGCTATTATCTTTACTTGTTGGCACTCCTAAGGCTACTGAGCCACTAGTCCTCAATTCTTTGAATTGTGGGCAGAGTGTGGTTCGTAGCTAATACTCGCGGAGATTTAGGGACAAAGTTGGAGTCACTTCAACTTTGCGTTCGAGCAGCGCAGGTAGTCTACCTTATTCTTTCTATAAATGCTTTGATGGAGCCAAGAGTCCTCCTTAGGGGCTTGTATTGGTTCTTGATATTTGATATAGTCTTTATTAGACAAGGGTCTATTGTCCTATACTAGAGTGTTGGGCAAACATAGATCTTTGATTTGCTTTGTCAATGTTAGAGTCTTAGAGAAGGTCTTTTGTCTTATACTAGAGTATTGGGCAATCATAGATCTTTGATTTGTTTAAAGTATCCTTAATTGGGTACGAAAGACATCCTTCATCGGGGGTGCAATGTGCATTGTATGCATGCTATCAATTACATGTATCTGAATCTTAGAATACACATTTATGCATTCGTCTTGTCTTGTTGTGACGCTAAAAGTCTAGCAAAAATTAATATCTACGGTTCTGTAAGTTGAAAAATAAAATTTGTATAGGCAAAAAACTTTCAGTCATCAGCATGAATTGTCATGGATGTCTTTCTCTTTTAAAATAAAAACAATAAACAACATATATGATGATCAACATATATGACGATCTTTTATTTTTGTCAAAATAGATTCAAACTAGTTTCAGATTTTTGCTTGGCTACATTTTAGCTTTTCAGTAATCACTTGGTTTTAAGGCTTCTATGTTTTTGTGGTGATATATATTTTGTAATATGTGAGTGGCTTTGTGGTTACTTCGTTTGTGTATTCATTATTGTATACTTGCTTGAATAGGTTATTTGAGATGGAAGAAAACGTTGGACCTAGCGATACTTCTAATAGAGCCCAAATTCAGAATAGCAGAAAAAAAAAGGCACCTGGGATAGTGTGGCAATATGCAATTAATATCGGTGACCGATTCATAGATTGGGAGTGTAAGCTATGCCATGCAGTAAAATCAGGTGGGGCGCCTTGATTAAGAGAACACTTTTTAGGTGAAGTGAAGAAAAAAGGTCGAGGATGTACCCACCTCTCTGCACCTGCAGTGGCCAAACGTTTAAGAGACGAAATGCAGAAGAAAGATGCAAGGAAACTGTTCTCATCTACTGCCAATGTATCGAGGCAAGAAGAACATTGTTGTTCTAATCATCAAACTCCGGAAGCATCGCCGGCTTGTACTCCGAACTTTAATGTGCAACCAGAAAGTAATCTACCCAGTGCATCTTCTTACATACCCATGCGTCAAACTTCATTGCAAGAAAGCTTACGTAACGGTCTGCTCGATGATGCACAGCTCGCCCTTGCTGAAGCGATCTACTTTTTAGGGAGTGCTATGGTGATGGTGGAGAGTGAGCATTGGAAGAGAGCATGGAAGAAAATCGGTGAATTTGGATCAGGCTTTTCACCGCCTTCGTATCATGCTATGCAAAATGATCTATTGGAGAAATGCTATGCGCAAGTGAAAGAACGTGTACATAGAATAATTCTTAGCAACATAGAGCTTTCTGGATGTAGTATCGTCAACGATGGATGGTCCAATGTACAAAGAAAACCATTAATTAATATAATGGTTGTGTCACCTAGAGGTGAGACTTTTATGCATGCCGTGGATTTGGCTTGTGCAATAAAATCTGAGGCGTATATTGCTGGTATCGTTTCCTCTGTGATAGAAGAAGTGGGTGCCAAAAATGTAGTCCAAATTGTTATGGACAATGCAAAAAATTGCAAGAATGCATCCAAAATCTTAAAGCGGCAGTATCCACATGTTTTCCCGTCTGGCTGCAATACTCATAGTTTGAATCTTGTATTGAAAGATTGGTATAAAAGTGATGATACCAAATGGTTTGCCTCAATCGTCGATACTGTTTGCAAGCTTGTGAGATTTATGCTCAAGAGATAGAGAGTGTTAGATATTTTTCGGCCTCGCATGTCAGTTATGTTAAAGCTTCCTGTGGAGACCAGGTTTTGCACTCACTTCTATACTGTCGAGTCTCTTCTTCGAAACAAAGATGCAGTTTGTGAAACATTTACATGAATGGCATTTCATGATTGGGAGAGCACTCAAACTGAAAGAGTGAAAGAGAAAATCAAAGTCTTAAAGATGGCGCTCACGAAGAAAACCTGGTGGAACAGTGTAATGGATGCATACCACTTAATGATGCCTATTATGTATGCGATACGAAATCTTGATCAAAGAGCGCCTAATCTTGGAAAAGTATGGATGCAATGGTGGACTATCCAGCGGAGTTTAGAGTGTCGTGAGAGAAATTAGAGCATTCGGTGGTTGAAAGGCATTGGCGTGTACCATTCTCCAGTCGTTGACAAAGAAAAGTCCTATTGAAGTACTTCCATGCCAGATGGATTGGAGCGCATACACCATTACACAGTGCTGCTTATATGCTAGATCCTGAATACTGGAATATGGATTTGATGTCTAACGTTGAGGTGGTTCAGAATTTCTACACAGTGGTGGTTAACACTTTTTATGACAATGTTGATGATCGTGTAAAATGTATAAAAGAGATGTCCTGTTTTCGATTAAAAGAAGGTCTATTTTCCAACTCCCTTGTTCAACAAATGGCTAAAGAGCAACCTGCATGGAAGTGGTGGATGATGAATGGTGGTGAGGACTATGATTTGTTGCACAACCTTGCGATGAAGGTTCTAGGCTAGGCTAGTGTTCTTCGAACTCAGGCTCAGAAAGAGACTAGAGCATGTACAAATATATTCACAGCACTATTCGCAATCGACTTCTTACAGACCGAGCTGATAAACTTGTTTACATGTATTGCAATGAAAAAATCCTGCGACACATTGAAAGCGAAGAATATGAAGAAGATATGCCTAGATGGATGTACGATTGTGATGATGTAGAAGATGAGCACTTTGACGTTGGACCTACGTTGTGCACTAGCCTTGAGATAGAAGATAATCTGAGTATTGACTCGGATGAGCTCAATTAAGCAGATGGGAGAGTAGACAGCGAAAGGATTTTAGAGCACGATGTTGACATAGGGGAAGAAGGAACTTGAAGTTCCTTAAAATTAAGTTCATTATATGAATTATCAACTGAAATGAAAGATTTCAATTTGTCATTACAATTTGTCTCAGTACAATTTGTCATTACAAAAAGATTGCCATTATGCAAGAAGTGTTTGTACATTTAGCTTTCGTCTTGAAAGAGATTGCGAAGTACACTAGGAGTAGCAGAGGGTGACCTCGGTGGTTTGTATTCATTAGCCATACCGAACATAGCATAAATACCACGGTTAATTGCTCTCGGGGGGGTCACATAGTAGGATGTGTAATATACTACGTGAGTTCAAAATAAGGGGTATTTTTAGTCCATGGATTTACAGTTTTTAATAAATAGAAGGGTTATATATCTATGTATCATATGTAGATTTACATTATGGGTTTTTTTAGTCCAAAAATTTCAGAAGTAGTCTTGTAGTCCTAGTTAAAAGCTTTTTAGTCTACCAGTCATTTGATTGTTGAAAGTAAAACTTTAAAGCCATCTATACTAGTCTTTAGCAATGATCCTTGGTCTTTAAACCTGCATTAAAGATGTCAATAACCACCCTCTAGAATTTGAATCTCTAGTCCGCTTGTCCCCTCAACGCAGGAACAGAGCGCACAAGGCCCTCATCCCATAGATAGATAGCTCATCCCATATCTTTTACTGTTCTTTTACTATTTTTCAACGAAGGAAGGGGGGGCTGGGGAAAAGAGAGATGCAGGGCACTTGTAATGTGTGTGTGTGTGTGCTCGTGTTGGAGAACGCAGAGAGAGAGAGAGAGAGAGAGAGAGAGAGAGAGAGAGAGAGAGAGAGAGAGAGAGAGAGAGAGAGAAGAGTGGGGGGAGGGGGGAGTTTCTAAAGGCAACGCATGTGGTTTCAAATAGTAAATAAAGGAGCTCGTAAAGGAGGGGGGCGACGGTACTCTGCACTCTGGACCATAGCGCGAAGCTCTGCGGTGGTTTTTCTGCGCCGGTAAGAACCGAAGCCTGTCGGATCTCTCTCTCACTCTCAGGTCCGTGACTCGCCCCGCCTTCTGTGCCCATTGCCCACGAGGTCTCTCTCTCTCTCTCTCTCTCTCTCTCTCCCCCCCTTCAAGGCTCTCCCCAGTCTTTGAATCATTGAATGCTACATGTATACAATTTGTACATTCTCTGTTAGGGAATCTAGCTGTTCAGTCTGTACACCGCCTATGTAACAAGCTCTGCATAATTGTCCATAACTTTTGCATATTTATGAGAATCGTCTTAATATCAGTATATTTCTCTTTTCTTATGGTCTTTTTTAGATATCTAAGCTGGTCATTCATGGCTGCTAAGAATCGCATGAAAGTTTTGGATTATGGGTCTTCAGAGAAAAAGCTTCTTGGTTACATACAAGTTACGGCTGATTCCACATACAATGATTTACGAAAGGAGATTATAGCAGATGGGCTTGTCGATGGTTCTTTCACTTTCATTATTGATGATGACGATGATGGTGAAGCTTGTGCATTGAACCCAATACAAGAAGAGCGATGGCAAGTAGAGAATGCCAAAGTTGTAGGTATTAAGAGAGGCTTAAACACCAAAGTTGATGGAGCTCAGGATGAAGACAGACCTGCAAAGAGACAATGTGAAGATTTGGAGGAGTACATGGAAGATAGAGGCCTCAAAGAAAGCAATAATTTGGTGGAAGTGAAGACAATATATGTGGCAGCCCGGAGTATGATTATAACATGCTAAAGAGCACATCCATTTCAATGTCCACACTACAAATGTGGCAGATACAATGTGAGAAGGTACGCAAGAAGTTGAAGGAGCAAAATCCATCGAGAGATGATAGGTTTGAGCTGAGTACGAAAGATCTCAATGGCAATGCTTTGATTCAAATATGGTGCCATGAATGTGGAACCTTTTATGGGTCAGGATACCTTAGAAAGCAATCAGCTTGCTCATGTCTCTCTAACTTCATGCGAACCCATGTGTTAGAAAGTCAAGCTCATCAAAGAAAATATCTAGCTCATCGAGGGCTGAATGTGAATACAACAAATGGCTTCAAAGACGTAGGAGAAAGTGGTGAAGATCATAAGACTGCAATTTTGTTAGTGGTTGAGGAGATGCATGCTTTCAATAGCACTCATGAAGGCAAGTGCTCATCTTTTGAATGATAAACTTTCAATAATACATTTTCGAGATTTGTTAGATTTTGTTGAGCTACATTTTATTTCAGTTTTCAGCTACTCTTTCGAAAGTTTTTCTAAATGCATTTTGAACTTTATTGCCAATTGTGAGATGACTAATGTGTAAGCATTCTGGGTTTGAAATCTCGCAGGATCTGATTTTCAGCTGATTGAGGCAACTTTACATGATTACAAGGATAAAAGCAGGGTAAGAGTTGTCTGCAGGTATGATAACAAATGGTTACACTTGTGTCCACGAAGACCAGATTTGCAAACTCTTCTTACCGAGCACATCAACTCCAAGTCTCATATTATGGTCGTGAACAAAACATCAGCAAGCCAATCACCCTATGGATCAGCAAGGACATTTGGACGGCCAAAGAAGCTTTTTGATGCAGATCATTGTCAAAAATCATTGGGTTCTTTTCTCAAGCCGATTGAAAGTGGCACACCATCCCATTCAGAAACACCTTCTACTCGGAAAGGTGACTCGTATATGCTCTCTTCATGCAAATCAAATTTATTATGTTGGGGATTATGGCAAAGTACTGTGGCTTGTAAAGGGATTGAGATAGACATAAAACCTATGTTGCATGATTTAAAAATAGGAAGTGAGTGGTATCCAGAGCCGTACACAAAAGCTACTCTATATGATGGATGTAATGAAGTGAAAGTAGATGGGTGCTATAGACACAAAAATTGCTTTCGTATTTCAGCTTGTGGCAAGCCATTTGAGTCCTTTACTTGTGACAATTGCAAAAAAGTCCTCACTTGTCATGATTTTTGTATGAGAATTCAACGAGAAGCCACTGCTAAAGAAAAGAGAGGGGTCAGAAACACAGGTGGTGGAAGGAGATTAGACTATCTCAGTGGTGAAGAGCTAAAGAGCGTTGCACTTGAGTCAAAGTCAAAATTGAAAGAGGCAAAAAGAAAGTTGTGGTGGTTGAAAGCAAGGCTTGTTGTGCTTTCTGTGAGAATTAGGTCTCTCAAAGAAGCAAATATTGAATGCATCCATAGGAAAGATGTCCGACGCTTTTGCAATAACATAATTGAGGCCCATAGGCAAGGCAAATTCGGAGGTAAACCAGCCTTGTGGGACTTTTTTCAAGATGTTGCAAAGAATGCACTAAAATCTAAGCAGGCACAAAGATTCTCTGAGTCCACAAAAACAATGTTTGAGGTCATAAAACTATGGGGTGGGCCACGCTTGCACGACTTTTTGAGTACTAACCTTGGAGGGCCATCCATGTCCACCACAAGAAGACAAGGCAAAAAGGCAACCCAATTTGTCTCTGGAGAGCATGAATACATTTTCAATGCGGTTGGGAAGATATACATGGATGTAAAAAGCAAACATGGAGTAACCTCATTGGTTCCCATCATCATTGTAGAAGATGAAACAACCATAAAACATCGCATAAGGTAAGATAATCTCGACATGTAAATGGATTTTCCTTTCTTTTTGTCATTTAGAGAATGTATGCAAGAAAGAAGTAACTTTAAGTGGATTTGTGCTAATGCAGATGGAATGCAAAGGATGATACCCTTATTGGATTTTGTGGGAAAAAAGGAGAATATCATCAATGTTCTTCAAACCACATGATCATTGTGGGAGACGGATCAGAAGGCTATGAGAAGATAGTTGACGCTTTTCAAAACCATGTTGTGGGGAGCTATGCCAGGCTTCTCATGGTCAATCCTCTTCACGATAGCCTCCCTAGACTAGCTTTAATGGTACAAGCCACATGTAATCGCTTTGATAGCATTTTTGTTAGAAACCAGTGGAATCTTGTGGAGAGGATATGGAATGCAAAGCTAAAGGATGTGATTGGACCGATAATTGGACATGCTTCAGATGGAGATAGCAGGCGTCGTTAGCTCATGCTCGAGGATTACCTTGGAAAGAGCCAAGACCAGTTCTTTATTGATTGGTGTGGCTGGAAGCTAAGAGGGAGAATGGTAGATGGTCATGTGTATGGTCTTCATGATCAAGACTTTGTACATGGTGGAAAGAAGCTTATTAGTCCACTTGATAGTCCTACTCGACAACTTGCCATAGGAAAGGTTTGGATTACACTCAATCATGTTGCAATGGTTTACCATGCATTTTCAATTGATCAGCACAAACTTCAAGAGGGGGATATACAAAGAAATGATCGCCAAAATTGGTCAAAGGATTGCAAGCAGACAGGTGTGCAAAGTTGTCTAATGAAGCTTCAGAAGAAGGAGAGAAGCATGCAAGGGACAAGGGCATATTTGGAGATTGTCGCTGATTATATTGATATTTTTTAATCTTCATACTTAAATTTGAGGGAACGTGTGGTATTAGCAGCCAAGGTTACTTTTTTTTTCAAGCTTTGGAGGTTATGGATTCATTAGCATCCATCATACAGCTTGAAGCAAAATTTCATTAGTAAAGAGGCCTATACAGATATTCAGCTTTCTTGCCATTTTGTAGTACTTCTCATAAAGATGTTTTGAGACTTTTATCCATCTCTCAAGTGTCCATTACACCTCACAGGGTCAGATGCAGCTGAAATTTATTTTAGTAAGATCGGAGGCATGATTGGACAAGAAAGAGCCTTCGACTTTGGAGACCTCTTGCATAGTATCAGTAGTTTGAACAAGATTGCTATGCACGAATGCAGTGTACATGGGTTGACTTTTTCACAAGCTCATAAGAAACAAGAACATATTTGGAAGTGTTTGAATAAGCAAGAAGGAAGTTTAGAAGCAGATTTAGGTGACTATGAAGCGGTTTCCTCGAATGAAAAAATAGTGGATGCATTGAATTTACAGAAAGCTCAAAACCTGTGTGAGCCATTGGGATTAAAACCTGCCAACAAAGGAGAGAGCTTGAAGTGGTGGTCACAACCTTGGGTGGATACAGAATCGATATGGTCAAAATTGGATGCTGATATGGGAGAAGCAGATGATTATGATGATTTTCAACAGCCAACAAAGGATGACCAGCAACTTCAAGGAGATCCGGATGAAAATGATGAGGTCATTGCAGTTAGTGAGATACGACATGAAATTGATGGCATCTTAGATGAGGCAAATGACTCAAAGACAATCACAACGAGACAAAAGATTAACCCCACTGTAGAAGTTGATGGAAAGTATATCTTCAAATCTACATTGGTTAGCCAATTAAATGGGAATTCAACATTGTCAAAGGATCGATTAACAAGAGTAAGACAGGGTGTTTATTTTTCCCATGAATCAAAACAACAATCTTCAAGCAATGCGAATTTCTTTGGGATAGGTAGTGATTGTGCTGTCTATTTTGTGGATGACACACAAGGACAAGCAAGTACCAAGCATCTAAAGCGTAATGGGAAGCCCACAAGCTTGAACCAAATGGATGTATCTCAAGGCACGTGGTACTTGGGAAGAGTTCAAAAGATGAGGATGAAAGTGGGAGGTAGGTATGTGGACTATAAACGAAGCTTTGACTTGTCAAATCGGCCTCAAGGCATAGAAGTACAGCTTGGTTGGTATCAAAGAATTAAAGGATCACAGATGTTTACATATGACCTGACGGACTTGAATATGGTTGCCGTTGAGTCAATTATAGCATTGGCAAATTTGATGTACAATGTGTGGAGTGAAAAATACCATCTTGATGAGAGTGATTATAAAATCTTCAACGACTTTGTTAAACATGTTGAGTAGCACTTACCTACAAAATTTTCAAAGAAGTATTGAAGTAAGTAATTGTTTTTTTCAGTAAGCTTTGTATTGCCTATTGCCATTATTTACGAATTTTGTTTCTTGCAGTGAATGGTCCTTCAAGGTAACAGTTGGCAGGAGTTTTGGTTATCCCATTTTGCGACTTCAATTTTGGAAATGTGTTGTCTTCAGATCAGTCATCTCGTAGATTGATCATTTTGGGATGCTCTATCGGCATGCTGTAAAGTTTTCGGAGTCATATAATCATGCATATTGTGTAACCAGTTCGACAATCCATACATATGAACATGTAAAAAGTGCACGCGATTTTGGAGCATGTTGTTCTTCCTATTTATCTTGCTATCATTAATGTAGGCATCCTGTTCAATATAGTTTCAACTTTTTGATGCAATATTTTTGCTTCCAAGTATTTCTTTGATGAAATATGCTGGTTGTGAGGTGTGGTCTTCTCTTTGCCGATGTGAGATGTTGGTATGATGTGTTGTTGTGGAAGGATCTTAGCTTGTCGACTACCGAGTGTGCAGACCACACTCTTTAGCTGGTGGCTATCTAGAATTTTGCAGCAAATGTTCATGTATATTGTTGACGAAGTGTCTCAGCCACGAGACTTTTTAAATTGACAGGATGATTTGGTGACAATTATCCTGACAGATGTACCTAGCTCGATTGACTTGCCATGTACGACGCTTTTGAAGTTTTGCATAGCCCACATACAAAGTCTGAAGCAAAGGCTGCTTTAGTTTGGCTCTTAAAAGAGCGTACAAAGAATCAGAACTCTCCACATGAGCAGCAGCTGTATTCAGGACTGATAGCATTGTACATACTGCAGCAAACGGCATGTTATGGTAATGGAGAAGACAAGAGGGTTTGGAATGATAGAGTTGCAGTTGTTACGGTAGCAGGCTTTGCAGTTCAAACAGCAGTAGGCATTGCAATTCAAGCAGCAGCAAGGGATGAGGTTGCAGCAGCAGGACACCGTGAGGGTGCAACAGGAGGAAGCAACAAGGCAACAGTAGGAGGTAGCACAAAAGCAGGATGCTTTTAGGATGCAACAACAACAGGAGGTAGTGAGGGTGCAATAGCTGGATGCAAGCACAACAGCAAAAGACATTCAGGATGCAGCAGTGGGCTTTGTATTTGCAACAGCAAGGGGCAGCAAGGACTCCAGAACAAAATATAGGGGTGTCTCAAGTGTAGGATGGAATGTGGTCCAAGAAGCAGGATACACTGTGGCTTCAGCAGCAACAGCAATCACTCTTGTCCAAACAGCAGAGGGCAGCCTGGTCTCAACAAGAGCCCGAGCAGAGTAAAGGTTTGCATTGTTACAAGTATGGTGCAGGTTATGCTCAGTCCGGCAACAAGTGGCAACAAGTGATCTTGGTTCTAGCTAGTTGTGGAGAAAGGCATACGGTGAACTTGGTAGTGGTGTTTTTATTCTTTTTGTGCTCTTGTTTGTTTCTTGAAGACCCAAATGATGCAAACTTTGAGATCTTGATCAAGCTTGTAATAAAAAATTTCTACCCAAGTCTATGTCGAGAAGAGATTTCTGACAATTCTCGGATCTGCAGACAATAAATCATCTAGTAAGACTTGTTCCTATTTATGGTAATGGAGAGGACATTCTGCATGCTACAGCTGGTATCAACATTTTAACATTTAGAAAAACCGAGGTTTGATAAGTTTTACAAGTATGGTGCAGGTTATGCTCAGCCCGGCAACAAGTGTTCTTGTTTATGGTAATGGAGAGGACATTCTGCACGCTACAGCTGGTATCAACATTTTAAGGTTTAGAAAAACTGAGGTTTGATAAGTTTACAAGTATGGTGCAGGTTATGCTCAGCCTGGCAACAAGTGTTCCTGTTTATGGTAATGGAGAAGACATTCTGCACGCTATAGCTGGTATCGACATTTTAACGTTTAGAAAAATTGAGGTTTGATAAGAAACTGAGGTATGATAAGTTTACAAGTATGGTACAAGTTTCTGAAAATGGCAGCGTTTTGGCATCATGTTTGTGCTGTATCTTTCACAAAACACTTCGTTATCATAACGAAGCACGTAAGTTCTTATGTCTCTTTTATGCATATGTTATAGCACTTCTATTTGACAATGTGTGATTTCGCTTTGGTCTCTAATACTGGCAGCAATAAGCACTGGTGCATATCATGGAACTCGAAGCAATTCGTGACAAGCTATGAGGAATTATTATACCTCATGTAGATCAAAGCAGCGTGCTGCCACATCCCAACATCCATTCAAGGACAATAGGCGATTTGTGGAGTCAGCTATGTGATACATTTGTTTATTGCAACTGTAGACGAGTAAAGACCAGATTCTTCCTCGCTTCATACAAGGTGCATACAGTCCTCCTTCACTTTGGGATACGCACGTGGAACACGGCACTTGTGACACATATTGTTTTTGCTTTACTCGGGCCTTTCATGTATTTGGTGTTTGCATTAAGCTATTCAATACATATTTGTGTAATTAATTCCCTCTATGTTTTTTGTACTTTTGTATCCATTTGAGCATGCAAAGACTGTGTAACCTAGAAGGCCTCTATGCTTTTGTACTTGTTTAAGCATGCCCAGGCTTTGTTATGGTTCTAGCTAGTTGTGGAGAAAGGCATATGGTGAACTTGGTAGTGGTGTTTTTATTCTTTTTGTGCTCTTGTTTGTTTATTGAAGACCCAAATGATGCAAACTTTGAGATTTTGATCAAGCTTGTAATAAAAAATTTCTACCTAAGCCTATGTCGAGAAGAGATTTCTGACAATTCTTGGATCTGTAGACAGTAAATCATCTAGTAAGACTTTGTTTGCTGTTGAGGAGGTTAGAGGAAGAAGCAAGCCTTTTCATTCGAGTTTCATTCTTGGTACTATTGCCAACCACTAATCCTTCTTTCATTTTGGCACTCACAAGCAGAGCAGGATGGATCGTCCTTGTGAAAATGGATATGAGATAACTTGTGATGGCAATCATAGCTTCCGACGTGAAAATAAGTTGAGCTTGTCCTATCATATTACTAGGGAGGACACACTACCCAATTCTCTATTACCTGATAGGAATTCTGACTCGTGCCAGTTCTCAGTACTCTAAGCAGAACAGATCCCTGAGATAACAAGTTTTCGACTTACTAAGAACTGAGGGACAGGTCTTGCTTCATACGTTGAGACTCATGTCATGGTTGAGACAATTTATACTTAACAGTGCAGTGGCATGGAGGCACTACAACAAGGCAAAGAGGGAGTTGGTCAGTAGTGTGAAAACATTGTATTTATGATGTGTCCGTTGGACACTAGCTATGGCTGCAATACACACTTCACCGACAGAGATAGGGACAAACACTTGGGGGATAATCACCCATACCCTCTTCAAACAATTAGAGCTCCTTCAGGGAGCCTTCAACTGGACGAGATAGAGATGTGAGGCCTTCAAATTTGGGGAGGGGTCTTTTCTCGATGCATGAAGCTGTCGTCCTTGGCAGTACTGGCCTCGTGCTTGGCTCTTGCCTCCTCCAGTACCTTCTGAGATAGCCTAGGAGCTGAGTAACGGGTTTTTTTGACGGTTGCTATATACTTGGTTACAGGTTTGGAAAGACTGTAAACTGCTCCAAAGATTACCCTGGTTTCATTGTTAACCGAATTCTCATGCCCATGATTAATGAAGCTTTCTATGCGCTTCATTGTGTCAGTAAGAGACAATGCATGATCATATTTCAATTTGAAAGTTACAGAAGGAGTGTCGATATCCATTGCTTGTTAAAATTTTAAATTTACAGAAAGGATTTTTTATTTATTTTTAAAATTTACAAAAGGGGTATAAAAAGTAACCTAAAATTTTAAAAAAGGGATTTTTAAAGTACCCTATGAACGCACGTTATACACAAGACTACTATAAGGTGACCCCCCCGAGTAATTGCTATGCCGCACAATGCACATGTGGACACAATCTGCATCTGTCTCACCAAGCATATCAAGTGATAGTAGTGGCCACATGGTAGAACATAGTGGCTGCTCCAACCGTCGAATGGTTTGTAGCACACGGGACATTGCGAGCTGGAGGAACTAGTAGCACCGCTAGCAGCACCCACAAGCTCAGGATGCATCAAAAAATGTGAAATATGATTCCCTTGACGCATAGGATTTAAACGTGCAGATAGTTCTTGCACATCTTGGCTAAGCTGGGTGAGCTGCTCTTGAACCTCTCTATTGGCCGGGGGGGAGTTTGGGCCTGTGACAATCTCACTGCTTCTTGCTCCTTCTCTGCGAGCTTTGCCCCTAGGTTAAACTCACTGTATCTGAAAGAAACCTTCAAGAGCGTGTCACCCAGCGAGCCACCGTTATACAATGAAAAAATAGTGATCCACGGCGATTCCTTGGTGATGGCTATGCATCGCATGATGGATGGGTGTAGAACCTGCATGCCTTGATCTGCCTGAAAGCTCTCAAATCTTAAGCTGCCTTCTCCCTTGTAAAGCTTTCCGCAAAAAGTAACGTGCTTTGGAAGAAATGAGATGCCCTGGACCTTATACTCCTTCACTGTGCCAAAAGCTCCTGACCCTATTGTTTGCCCCTCGATCAAGGCCTCGTGCGAAATGCTGATAAGGTGTGTACATCGCTCGGTCGTTGAAAATGGTATGCATGATTGCGCCCGTCCCTATCACATCCGGTTGTCCGGACGGTGCAACGGCTATATCTTGGGCGATGCGCACTCTTTTGGGAAGTGTGTCTGCAGAAAGAACTCTCATACGTTTGCTCTTTACCTTCTGCTCGTTCCATGTTGCGTCCCACAGTTGTAGACGGCGTAAGTCGGCAGAAGGTGGTGCGGCATCTCTGAGATCCTCGTATGCCGAATGCATACTCCCCAAGATAGTGTGTATCCTGTGTTGGTAGTCAAAGTCGACTAACTTTCATCTTTCACACAATTCAGCGTTGCCTTGGCATCTGAGACGACGCTGTGCATTTTCCCAGATCTGCACGACGAGGTCTCTCATGAGGATATCTGACTCATTAGTCTTTCTAATAGCTTCTTCTGAACATTGTGATACTATGATAACTGCCTCTATGCGAATGGCTCGCAGGATGATATTTCGCTCTTCGGTGGAGAGCATGGTGGCCATCGTCGCAAATCTAGCAAATATCTATAGATACAGAACAAAAATAGAATATTAAACAATAGTATTGAGAACAACATCAAGCAATACATCAACATGTTATCCATTTATGCTTTACACTAAAACAGGTAAAACAATCGTAACAAGTGTGTCACATTAATTATCATTGATCAAACAAAAGAAGCATCCATTGTTGCACATTCACTGAACTGCTACCACCAATCAAGTAGATCAAGAGAAATATATGAGAGAGAGAGAGAGAGAGAGAGAGAGAGAGAGAGAGAGAGAGAGAGTATCAAGACACAGATAGAGAGGAAAGGCACTGAACAGTCAAGCTAAATATTCATTGTCATATATACATATCCTTCTAGCCATAATCACGTGAATCGAGGGAGAGATAGAGCGAGAGGGAGAGAGAGAGAGAGAGAGAGAGAGAGAGAGAGAGAGATTAAAATTGTTTTATATTCACTGTCTAGCCAAAATCACCTAAGTCAAGACAATGGAAGGAGGAGAGAAATAGATGGAAAGAGAGATTATATTAGACGGCATTTTGAATAATTTCAAAAATGTTTAAAGAGTTTCCTAAATGGTTTCATAAATTCTTAAAGACAGTGCAAAACAATGTTTATAATCCCTTTATGGAATTTTAAATAATTTCAAAAATTTTTAAAGATGACATTTTAAATGGTTTTATAAATTCTTAAAGATAATGCAAAACAATGTATATGATTGTTTTATATTCATTGTGATCTATACATGGAAGTCTAACCATAATCACCTAGTCAAGACAGAGATAAGAGAAGGAAAATAGAGAGAGAGATAGATATATAGAGAGAGAGTGAATAGTAGAAGACATTTTGAATGATTTTGTAAATTCTCCAAGATAGACTAAAATAGTGTGTAGAATTGTTTTGTTTACATTGTCATCTTTGCATGGACGTTTAGCCATAATCACCCAAGTAAAGATAGAGGTAGGAGAGAGAGAGAGAGAGAGAGAGAGAGAATGAGAGAGAGAGAATATCATCTATTTTTTAGTGTTATTTTGGTTATTACTTTGTTACTTTGATTTTACTATTTCATGAAATGAGACTTGTAGACAATATGATTTAAACTATGACCCATGTGATACTCAGGCCGCGTTACCAACCAAGTATCGCATGTATCACACGCAATAAAAACAACACAGGCCACGTTATCGGCAAACCAAACAAATTTATTACATTTTTTGATCGCGTTACCGATCAAATGCCGCAATATACAATCAAAGCATATGCACTAGCGAACGACACCATTTTGCTGTGTTACCAACAAGGTGCCGCCCGAATCTATGGGAATAGGAATTGGATACGGACATAAATTAGCCGCGTTACCAACTATATGCCCGCATTTGATAAAGGGAAGGTAAGGTGACATCGTCATAATGATACTATGCTTGCCGCGTTACCGACTAGTACCATTACAACGTGCCATACTTACCATAGGACACAACTCGGCCGCATTACCGACCATGTGCCCCATGATAAGCACCATTCCGAAGAATGGCCTTACACACACATGCATCTCTCGTGTGGCGGACCACCCACATCTAGCCGCGCACTGTAATTGTGGGCGGCTGCCCGCACGAGTACTCACACACCCACACTACCCACATGATGCAGATAAGACATTACCTGTGTGTAAACAGCTGTCAAGTAATAAATCCCCAAGGGGCCCCGCGGGCTTCATATATATAGAAATATGTTGCCCGACGAGAATTCTGACGGCCTCGGTGGTTCCCGCCAGGTTTTAATTATACCCGACGGGCTCGTCGGGTTTTTTCTGAATCCCGACGGGATTTTGGCCGGTTACCAGGTAACCAGCAACCTGCTATTTTGTGAACGTGTAATCATGTAAACATGTTATTAACATGTTCACATGTGTTATTAACAAGAAAAAACTTGTGATCACGTGAATATTAAATCCCTGATTAATAGAGTACATAATGAGATTAGGGTTAAAGTTTAAAGTAAGCATTAATAGAGATCTATGCAGAAGGCTTAATGCATGCTTTAAGCTTTTGCCTGATCTAGGATTTGAGACTTACCGTTTCTCTTGTATGCTCTTTTGAATGATTAACTAATTATATTAATAGTTTTTTTATAAATAGAAACTTTGTTTATCTTAAGGCTTTTCTGTGGCTAGGTTGAAGGTTTCTTTTCCAAAGAAGATCAACCATCATGTACAAATCCTTCTCACAAGCATGAGGCAAGCCCCTTCACCTTGATCTCTTGTGTGCTTGTTTGCTCACTTGAATGCTCAAGTAGTTTTATTAATAGTTTTCTAATTAAAAATTTTCTTATCTTAATGCTTTTTGTGGCTAGGTTTAGGGTTTCTTCTCCAAAGAAGATCAACCGCGTACAAGCATAAGAGGTAAGCCTCTTAACCTTGCTCTTTGTTATTTGTGCACCTTCAAGTGCCGAGGAATATTTTTCTTGCATATTTTTTTCCTCAAGGCCTTATGCATGAGGATCTATGCATGAGCCTTATGTATGATGCTCTATGTATGAGACTTTATACATGAGGCTTATGCATGACCCTTATGTATGCATAAAGGCTCTATGCATGAGCATTATGTATTAAGCTCTATGCATGAGGCTTCATGCATGAGACTCTCTATACATGAGCTCTATGCATAAATCTTAATGCATAAGGTTCTATGCATGAGCCTTATGCATTGAGATCTATGCATGAGGCTTCATGCATGGAACTCTATGCTTGAGCTCTATGCATGAGGCTTCAACATTTGAGACTCTATGCATGAGTCTTATACATTAAGCTCTATGCATTAAGCTCTATGCATTAAACTATATGCATAAAGCATAATGAATAAGTATTTATACATTAATCTCTATGCATAAATCATTATGCATACATCTTAAGCATAAAACTTTATGCATAAGCTTCATTAAGCGTTATGCCTGACCTTATGCATAAAGCTTAATGCACAGCTAAAAACTTTGCTTTTTGTGGTGGCTAGTTTTAGGGTTTCTTCTCCAAGAAGATCAACCATGTACAAGCCTTCTCACAAGCATAAGAGGTAAGCCTCTAGAACTTGCCCTTGTTATTTTTGCATCTTCGGGTTCCAGGGATTATTTTTCTTACATGTGTTTTTCCTCTAGGACTTATGCATGGATGATACTTTTGCATTAACTCTCTATGCATGAGGCTTCTGCATTATGGTTCTTTGCATGAGGCTCTTTGCATGAGTCTCTATGTATGAGCCTTATGCATTAAGGCTCTATGCCTAAGCTTCATGTAAAAGCTTTATGCATGCCTACGCTTATGCATAAAGTATAGAGCTAATGCATGCATAAAACTTTAAGCTTATGCATAAAGATTTATGCATGCCTAACCTTATACCTAAAGCATAGAGCTAATTCATGCATAAAGCTTTAAGCTTAAAAATTCTCTGCATACATCTTATGCATAAAACTTTATGCATAAGCTTTATTAAGCGCTTTATGCACTCAACCTTATACATAAAGCTTAATGCAAAGCTAAAAACTTTACTTTTTGTGGCTAGTTTTAGGGTTTCTTCTCCAAGAAGATCAACCGCGTAAGTACAAGCCTTCTCCACAAGCATAGGAGGTAAGCCTCTTGACCTTTCTCTTTTTTATTTTGCACCTTCGGGTGCTAGGGATTATTTTTCTTGTATATGTTTTGCCTCTAGGCCTTGTGCATGCATGAGACTTATACATGTATAAGCCTTATGCATCAAGCTTTATACATACATGAACTTATGTACTAAGGCTCTATGCATGAGGCTTATGCATTAAGGATATTTTCATGAGGCTCTACATGCATGAGGCTCTATGTATGAGCCTTATGCATTAAGGCTCTATGAATGAGGCTCTATGCCTAAGCAGAGTGCATAAAGCTTATGCCTAAGCTTCATGTAAAAGATTTATGAATGCATAAGCTTATACATGAAGCATAGAGCTAATTCATGCATAAAAATTTAAGATTATGCATAAAGATTTATGCATGCCTAATCTTATTCATTAAATCTCAGTGCGTTTAAGCTTTATGCAAGTTTTAAGCTTATGCATTAAAACTCAAATTATACATAAAGCTCTGTGCATGCATAGACTATACACATAATAGATATGTATTTAAGTCCTCTAATAGATATGCATGTTATACACATAATAGGTTTCATACACATAATGGGACAGATTGGGAATAATACCCCAATCTATCTTTCTTTTTTTTGTTCTCAGAGTGTCGCTCAACGGTGCTTATAGCATCAAAAAAATAACGATGTTTACACCCTGACACTTTTCTAGGTCTCTTTATAAAAGCCACACTATACGCGCTACTACCCCCTCTTTCTGTTGTAGTGTTTTACATTGTTCATTGTTTTTTATGATATGAAGTCACATGCAAAAGGCATCCAATCACATGCGCAGATGCATAATGATGAGCAATACTCCTATAGTGCATGTAATGAATGGTATTTGCATTACGAGCACCTATGTATATTAAGCACAGGAAGCCTTATCTAAAATGGGATACATATAAAAAATAATACATACTCGCTCTTTTCCAAAAAAGTATGAAAAGATGCCTTCATTATTTAGATGTAGGAATTTGAGGAAGATAACTTTATTATTGACATTTAAAAAAACATGATTTTTTTTGTTTAGTGTGTAAAAGTAGAGTACACCTCTCCCACTACTATAAATATAGACATAACCTCCATAGAACTTTGTTAACCACCATTTAGCTAACCCTTCTTAGTAGAGTATACCATCCACAAGCCTCCTTCATATTGTTTGTGATGGCCTCATCAAATATTAGCAGTGAAGTTGTTGCTATGCACATTGCTAGGGAGGTAACTAATGCGGAGATCAAGCAAAAGAATGTAGATGATGCACAAGCATTGAAAGGTCTCACATCCTTTACACTTCCTAGAAGTGATGATGATATTTATTAAGTGAAGACCTAAGTGGTGCGCTTAATTATCATATGGCGAGCCCATGGATTTATTGATGATTCGGCTGAGCATCTCTTGCTTAAGGAAGTGCGGAAGGGAACGAAGGCTGTTTACTTACTTTGTGCCTTCACCTCAAAGAACAAGCGACACCCATAAAAGTAAAGATGACAGTGTACAACAATCATGACAAAAGAGTTGTATTTGGAAGTTGTATGTGAATGAACTTGGTTTTATTTCCACTTGGAAGCCATAATCTCAATCTTGAGGATGTAATGTTATCATGTTTTCCTCTCTCTCACTCCCTCTCGCTCTCTCTCTCTCGCCCTCTCCCTCACAAATAATTATGTCATGTCTATGTTTCTCCCTTTATCTCTCACTTTCACCACTCTCTCTCTCTCTTGATGAAGGGTAAATTCTAAAAAAGCGCTCGCTAGAAAATGTTCACCAAAAAAAGTCCCTTGAAAGGAGACATTATGCTTTCTTAGGGAGAGGGAGAGGGAGGGAAAGATAATGCATAGGGAGGGTGTGAGAGGAAGAGGGCAAGGATGTGCTTGGGGGGGTCACTCATAAATATGTAAGCATAGCACGTGGGTTCAACAAAAGGGATTTTAAAAATCCCTTTTTTCCACATTTTTTACATAGAGAAGGGTACCATTTAAAGGGGGCATTCATAGATTAAATAGAAAAAGGGTAAGTTTTATTCATGAAAAATTCACAAATAAGGGAAAGAGGTCGTGGAAATTGGAAAAGGTAGCAAAATGATACACGAGGATATTTTTACTATGGCAAATCTAGGCATGGGTAGGCATATTGCTATAAGAAGTAAAATGATATGAGAAGTGGCAAAGTGCAGCAAAATAATTATACGCCCTCTAGCCGAAGCAGTGAGGACAATGAGAGTCTGTTTGTTATGCATTATGTGCCTAATGATGAGTCAAAAAATGATGTATCTGCATGCATGGTATGTGGATTCACGTGCTTCGAACCACATGACCAGTCATGGGGGCAAGTGGTTCAAGGATATGAAAAATCCTAAAAAGCCAGATTTTGTTAAAATAGGGGATGATACTAATCATCTAATTGCCCATGTTGGAAATGTGCCATTGTCTATGCAGAATGGTAAAGTGAAGTATCTTGTAGATGTACTTCACCTTCCAAATATTACAAAGAATCTAGTTCTTGTTGGCCAAATGATTGAGCATGGTTTGTAGGTACACTTTAACCCTAATGGATGTTATGTCGAAGACTATAAAGACAAGTGTAGGTTGGTTGCAAAAGGCAGTAGAGTAGGCAGAATGTTTACACTAGATGTAAATATGCCTAAAGTGAAAGTTGCAATGTTTGCACACAGTTCAGGAGTTGTTGCAAATACAGACATTTGGCATAAGAGAATTGGGAATGTAAATGTGCAAAGAATGAAATCAATGCAGACTAAAGAACTTGTGACAGGGCTACCTAAGTTTAAGGTTGACGGTATGTAGAAAGTATGTGAAGCATGTCAATTTGGAAAGTAGACAAAGCATGTATTTCCACATGACAGAAATGTGAGTAGGAATGTACTAGATGTTGTGCATTCAGATGTATGGGGTCCTACAAAAACTACGTCCGTGGTGGGTAGCTAGAGGTATTATATAACATTCATCCATGACCACACGAGGAAACTGTGGGTGTATTTGATGAAGGAGAAGAGTGAATTTTTCACTCATTTCCATAATTTTTGAGTGATGGTGGAAAAGTAGGCAGGGAAGCATGTGAAGTGCCTAGGGTCAGATGGAGGGGCAGAGTACTTATCCAAGGAGCTCTCTAATTTCTTGCGAAAGAATTGCATTCAGAGATAATTTATATGTATATACACTTCGCACCAAAATGGAGTTGCTAAGCAAAAAAATAGGCACATTGCAGAGATAGCACGAGCATTGATGGTAGAGAAGAATATGTCGTATAGCTATTGGGTTGGAACTATTTCTACAGCAATTTATATCATGAACAGGTCTCCTACTACAGCCATACATGATGTAATGCCAAAGGAGAAATTCAATTGCAAGAAACCTGATTTGTCTCACTTGAAAGTTTTTGGATGTATTGCCTATGTGCATATGTGCCAGATAGGCTTTGTTATAATACCTCCTGGAAATGTAGTTAGTACATCACATAAAGGCAAAGAGAAAGTGGTTGAATCCCTTGGTATACCTGGTATTTTTGCAGGGCATTCTTTTGTTGATGGAGAGTCTAGTGGCTTAGAGATGAGCCTTGATGAGGAGCTAGGGATTCCAACAATGAGGAAACCTGGTGTAAAGAAAGCTTTGGAAGCCATGAATGCAAAGTTACAAAGATCTAAAAGAGTCAAAAACCCTATGCAGAGGTTGACTTATGATGTCTATGTGGTGGCACATCACTATGATTACATGGCAAAAGTTGTGCAGGTTGTAGAGTCCACATGTTTTGATGAGGCTATTGGAAATGTGTATTGGGAGAAAGCTATGGATGAGAAGATGGATGCATTGTATGAAAATGAGACTTGGGATTTGGTGCCATTTCTTGAAGGCAAGAAAGCTATTGGATGTAAGTGGGTGTAAAAGGTAAAACATAACAGTGATGGTAACATAAGCAGGTACAAGGCTAGATTGGTAGCCAAAGGATATGCACAGACACATGGGATTGATTATGAGGAGACGTTTTCCCTAGTTGCAAAGATGGCAACTTTGAGAGCTGTGATTGCAATGGCTGCAGCTAAAGACCGGTTTTTACACGAGATGGATGTAAAAAATGTGTTCTTGCATGGTGACTTGCAAGAAGAAGTTTATATGGATCAGCCACCTGGTTTTGAGGATATAGGTCACCAAGAGTATGTATGTAAGATTTGTAAGGCCTTGTATGGGGGCTGAAGCAAGCTCCACGGCATGACAAGATTGCTGAGTATCTTGTCACTTTTGGTTTTCATATGGCAGATGTAGAGATCACTCTTTGTATGTGCGCAAGAGTGATAAGGGTATTGTGATCATCACCATCTATGTAGATGATCTTATTGTTGGGGGTTGGAAGACATTGAGCATGTGAAAAGTCTTTTAAAAAGGAAGTTTAAAATGAAGAATTTGGGAGATCTGCGCTAATTTTTGGGCATTAAGGTCATTCGCACACTTGATGGTATTTGGCTATCACAAAGACAGTATGTTGGACCTGTTGTCCAAATATGGGTTGGCTAGTTGTAAGCCAATCTCAATCCCAAAGTATGTTGTCCAAGTATGGGATAGCTGGTTGTAAGCCAATCTCGATGCCATTAGATCAAAATGGCAAGCTTAGTGTAGATCCAGGTTATGTGTTGGAGGATCCCACTATGTACAGGAAGATTTTGGGGAGTTTGATCTATGTCATGATCAGCACGCTAGATTTGAGTTACACTATTGGCTTAAAGAGCCAATTTATGTAGGTCCCATGCATACCACACCTTGACAGTCTATGATGCACACTTTAGTATTTGAGGACCACTGTTGAGTATGCATTGTTTTATGCAACAAGTGACCATTGGAGCTATATGGTTACCATTAGGGGAATATATGGACTACCAAAAGGACCCTTAAGGACTAATTTTAATGATATTTTAATCAAGTTTGGACCAATGAGAGGGGGGAGGAGTGCACATTCTATCCACTAGATTTAGGACCTAAAGTAGGGGTATTTATTGATATACTTTAGCCTTGTTCCTGTAGTAACCCCACTCACATCACATTTTTAATTTGTAGTCCCACTAGTGTCACTTCACCTCCCTTAGGCCCCACCAAACCTACATGGCCAAAAAGTAACCCTAAAAATTAAAAAAAAATTCCTCCAAAAATGTGATTTTATCCCCAAAAAAGTGCTTCCATATTATTCTATAGTGAAAAAAGGATTCTCCAAGCTTCTTAGCCCCTTTATATACTCTTAAACTAAGTACACATGCAAACCATTAGTCCTAGATCTCTCTAATCCCTTTCTAATCTTGCCTGCAACCTTCTAATCTTTGATGTAAGCTTGCAATCTCTCTTTAATCATCTTGTATGTCTTTAATCTCTCCTTAATCTTGCATCAAGTTTCAAACCCTCTTGCAAGCTTCCATATCTCTACTAATCTTGCTATACCCTCTCTAATATCTCTCTAATCTTGCCTGTAATCTTCTAATCTTTGTTGTGAGCTTGTAATATCTCTCCAATCCTCTTGTGTGTCTTTAATCTCTCCTTAATCTTGCAGAGCAAGTTTCTAACCCTCTTGCAAGCTTTAATATCTATATTAATCTTACTATAACCTCTTTAATCCCTCTCTAACCACTTGTAAATCTTGTTGTAAGGTTTAATGGCCCTCTAAGCTCTTGTCCAATCCTCTAGCAGCCTTCTAACCTCCCTATTGCTCCTCTAATCCTACTTAAGTCACTTTATCCTCTTGTAAGCAAGTTCTCAACCATGGAAACATCGAATAGGAGACCCAGTGATTCCATCTCTGAGTATGTTCTTAAAAACTCTAGGAATAAGCAAGGTATTTGACTTGGAGAGAGATTTAGGGTTAATGATTGGGTTTACTTATAGCCAAGCTTAAGAGGGCCACACAGAGTCAAACCTTGTGGTTTTTTGGAACATCATTGGAAGGGAAGATTGCTAGCTTTTAAGAAAACTCGAAATAAAGGCATGGTGGCAGTGGTTCAACATGTCTACATGGCATTAGACATTCATCTTCCTTCTCAAATGGAAAAAACCAAGTTTCCTTGTGTAATTGTAAGTATTTTGTCACTAATGTGGTTCTAGTCAAATCATTTTGTTATACCCTTGTTGTTCACTTATTTTTTTGGTGGTTTTGTGTATGAAGAAATATTCCCATTAAGTTATATAGAGGAACAACCATTGAAGAGCATAACAGGGACCTTCAGTGCTTTCCATTCCACCATAGGAGAGGTTTTATTTCCCAACACTGAGAACCTTAAGACACTTCTTGGCAGTAGAATAATCTTTTAGATAGTTCCCTCTAGGCCTAAAGACTATGGAAGACTTGAAAAGCTTCCCTTTCCCTCATTAGGCAGTACAAATTGGCCAATCCTAGACAAATGGAGTGTAGATGTCTTCAAACAAAAGATGATTAGTGATATCCAATCCTCTTTAAAATTTACAAATCCCTCTCGATTAGTAGGTCTTAGTTGGTATGCTCCCATTGATCTTTTTATGCATGTGTTTTGTAAGATCTTGCCACAAGCCACTCCAACAATGTTTATTTGCAAGAAATTGCAAGAAATTGCCACAAGCCACTCCAACAATGTTTATTTGCAAGAAATTGCAATTTGAGCAGATGAATGGTTTATTTGGAAATGCATGGGATATAGTGAAAGGGTTACATAAGGGAGATGAATATTCTTGCAGAGTTGTGATTTCAAGTATCACACTTTGATACTTGAAAGAACGTTCAAATTTATACATCTGATTCCACTACGAGCGATGGATGAAGAAAAAGGGGGAGTGGATACCATTGCAGTCATGTGAGGGTGTTGATTCACCCATAGAACTATCGGGAAAACTACCCAACGGAACCATTGACCTTGTCAATGCTAGCAAAGAATGGAGCTTAGAAGACGTTTTAGAACACCTACTAATCATGGGATTTGAGGAAGTACAAGATGCAAGCTTCAAGATAGAATGTCGAAAGGTATTAGCTTTTTCTCATTAATTTTTGAGATACTTTTTCTTAACCATCCATGCTCTAGTGATATTTGTTCGCCCTTTTTCGTTAAGTGTGAAATTGTCGATTTTGAACCCTGATTTTTTCTATAAATAGGGAACCTCCCTCATTTTTGTCATTTGTATCACTAGTACTCGCGCGCACTTTGCTAGCATATATTCCCTACATCTTGGCTTGCACTCTCATCACGATCCTAATGGATCATTCCATGGCATATGAGAACTTTCTTGCATTCCTAGAGAGGACTGAGTGGGCTGGACAACAAGAGTTATTTCACATGTTCTCTTGCACCATTGACTTCGAAGCTACTATCCTCCTTGCCGAACATGACTACAAGGAGACCTTGGATTACATGGGAACCTACATTAAGCCCTTTTCTATGATCATCCCTGATAGTAACACTCTCTGGGTCCCTTGCAAGCTTCTATGCTACATCAACAAAACTATTGCAAACTATCCTAAGAGATTGTGTAGGTACCAACAAGTTGTATAAGAAGATGGGCACTTCAAGGTGCTATCCACTCAAGAGATGGCTGCCCTTGGTAAGGGAAACATCGGCACTAGCTTTTTGTCATGGATCTCAACACTCATTCTCATGTTGAATGAACAAGACTCTGATGATAAGGTTGAGGTTGATGATGTTGCCCTGGTCGATTTAGTTAAGGGCAAGGAGGTAGATCCAAAGCCCGAGCTTCTTGATCAAGTGGCGGAGCAAGCTCTGGCATTGGTTCTTCTTCAATAACACAAAGAGGCAAAAACAGCTTAAGGTACCACCTCACCGGCCAGTAGAGGGGTCATCAGCAATGGAGGCTATGGATGCACACACGAATGAGGTTGATGAGATAGAGGCAGCACCAGAATTCTGTACGCTTAGCTCCGTACTGGTAGATGGAGAGGAGTTTCTCTTCTTGCAGGACTTAGAAAAAATGTTTAAAGTAAAGCAAGATGAGTGCTTGTCTTTCCTTACCATTGGGCTAGATTGTCAACTTGACAACAGATCCTCTCAATACATTATGGAGCAACTTGTACCACTTGATGGTATGGTATTAGAGAGTGTCTAATTTGTTCATGGGAAAATACAAGAAGCTGAGTAGGGTGAGGTGCCTGAGGAGGAATTCAAAGAAGTAAAAGCTAGCTTTTGCCCCAAGTCAGCTTGATGCATTCACCTCCTCAACAATTGGAGGAGCACAAGTCATCAATCAACATTGAGCAACCACATGTGATAGCATCTAATGAACTAGTAACACTCGGTAAGCTAATAATCCACAATTGTTTACTCCTATTCATGGCATGATTGATTACTAAAATGTGGTTTGTATGCAGCATGTCATGGAGTTGGATGCTTGGGCACATCAAAAGGGTGGCACAAGGGATCTCTTTGAAACTAACTTTGCACACTACTACATGTTAGCCTAATACCGGCGCTTATACCGACGTCATTTAACGGGGTCTAAAAAAGCCCCGTCATCGGTATAAACGCCGGTATAAGCACCGGAACCACAGCGTCGGTATAAGCGTCGGGTAACAATACCAATGCCTATACCGTTGTCTATACCGACGCTCACCGGGGATAATACCGACGGCTAAACCGGCATCTATACCGGTGCATATACCGAGGTGTATACCGGGGTGTATACCGGGTTTTATACCGACGTGAATACCGAGAGATATACCTATGAATATACCGACGCCAGTACTACCGGGGAATATACCGACGCTGTACCAAAAAAATTTTTTTGGACAGAATAGTGCTGCCTGGCTATTGCGTGGCTGCCTGCAATGAACAGGATCAACAACAGCAAACAGACAGCACCATTCTGTCTAAAATAAAGCACAAAAACAACCGTGCTCGTTTTTTTATTTTCCTGATCGACAAATAAGAAATTAAATTAAACATTAATACTCAAGAGTGTTTTGATCATATTTCATTAGTTTGAAGGTCATCTTACATCATGGTAATGCCTCCCAATTGACGGTCTCTCCTTCTTCTTCAAGCATCTCAAACAAGGCCACAAGGCCATGTTTGTGAGCGTACTTCTCCTCTCGCGGCGATTCATGGCCAACTCCTGCACAAACGATTAACAATTAACTTTTTGAAATCAACATTTAGCCCACATACATACATTTACATAAATAAAATTGCTACAAATACTTACGAATTCATGGCACATGGTTTCGTAACCACCACTCCCAAGATGAGAAGCCCCTACTGTTTGGAGTCTTGCCCTTGCCGCCTCTCTTTGTTGTTGAAACCTCTCTGGTGTCTCGGTGAGCTCCTGAGCAATGGCTGCCCACTCCCTGTCATCTAGCCAAACAGGTTTCTCTTTCCCCTCTCTAAATGCGTCCCTCGCCTCTGACCTACGATGCCCCATCAAAATGCGAGCTGTATACTGTATCCACTCATTAGAGACGACATTCATAGGGTCAGATGGCTGAAACTCTTGCTTTATCTTTGTATTTATATAATTTTTCTTCCCCTTATCTTGCTGATCCCATTTAGTCATGACAGAGTCGTGAAACTGTATAGTGCACAATTGTCGAATGCGTGTCTTCATTGCCTTCCCTGCACTATCCATTATTGGTGCCCCATCCCTAATTGTGTAAATCTTGCTGTTGTCATGGTCATGTGCACCCCAGGGAGTGGAAGGTGACCCTATGGGTGTGCTATCAACAGATGAGAGCGAAGGACGACGCTCACGTGGTGGTGGTGTCACAGTATCTGTGGCACTACCACCACAACAACCTCCCCCTGAAGACCTACTACGTGAGCGCTGTCTATGTGAAGAGGTGGTAGATCGAGCTGTAAGAGGAGTGGAAGGCTGTGTGGTATGAGGTGTGGGAGCTGCTGTCGTACCCACGGGTGTGGACATGCTATTCTCTCTTCAAGATTGAGAGGCTCCATCTAGCAGGATAACATGTATATGCAGCTCATTAAACACAAATCATTATGCATTACACAAAGCACTATGTAAACCATAAAACAGGGCTTCTTTTCCCCAGCCGCCGTGAGAGAGATTTTAAAAAATAACATTTAAAGCGTCAAACGGGCTTCTTTTCCCCAGCCGTGGAGGGAGACTTTAAAAATATTTAAAAAAGCGTCAAACGGGCTTCTTTTCCCCAGCCGTTGAGGGAGATTTTAAAAATAGCTTATACATTAGCTTATCTTCTCTCCATACAAAATTAAGATGAATTTGAACAAGGATGGAGAGAGAAGCTATCTCTATTCATAAATAGCTATTTATAAAGGCCTTATGCAAAAATCTAAATGCATAGATTCTGTAAATAGAGCCTACACATTGAGCTCTATACGTAAGTCTTATGCAAGCTTTATGAATAAGGTTTATGCAATCGTATGCATAGTAAGGCTTGTAAGCCATAAGTATAAGCTTGCATAATAAGGCTGCAAGACTTATGCATAAGCTCTATGCATAAGCTCTATGCATAAGCCAACTGCATAAGCCTTATGCATAAGCCAACTGCATAAGTCTTATGCATAAGCTCTATGCATAAGTCTTATGCATACGCTCTATGCATAAGCCATATGCATAAGCTCTATGCATAAGTCTTATGCATACGCTCTATGCATAAGCCATATGCATAAGTCTTATGCATAAGCTCTATGCATAAGTCTTATGCATAAGCTCATGCATACGCTCTATGCATAAGCCATATGCATAAGCTCTATGCATAAGTCTTATGCATACGCTCTATGCATAAGCCATATGCATAAGTCTTATGCATACGCTCTATGCATAAGTCTTATGCATAAGCTCTATGCAAGACTTATGCATAAGCTCTATGCATAAGCTCTATGCTATAAGCCTTATGCACTATGCTAACCCTTAATCCCATCACCCAATGGTGTAATAAACATGATCTTGTTTTACATGGATAAGAGATCTTACCTTGATAACATATATAAACTCTTTGAATAAAGAGAATACCTTATGCATAGAAAAACAGAGCATAAGACTTATATGTTATATGTATAAGAGAGTATAAACATTCAAAAAGCTTATGCTTTCCATCCATGCAAGGCACTCTACATCAAAAAAAGGTTTATGCAAAAAAACATAACGCATGTGAAGCCTTATGCATATAGCTCATCCATAAGATTTATACATAAAACATTATGTATTAAGCTTTATGCATAGATCTTAATTCATGCATTCAGCTAGATTCATATAGCTCTATGCATAAACTCTATGTATAGAGCTTGCATAAGCTTACAAGCCCTATGTATAGAGCTTTCATAATCTTACAACCTCTATGTATAAAGCCTATACATATAGCATATGCATTGAGCTTTTACAAGAAGGCTATGCATAGAGCTTTCAACAAGAAGGCTATTCAAGCTCTATGTACAATGTCCATGCAAGCTTTCAAGAAACCTATGCATAGAGATTTTATAAGCTTGCAAACTCTATGCATAAAGCCTATGCATAGAGCTTATGCATAGAGATTTCACAAGCTCGCAAGCTCTATGAATAGAGCTTATGCATAAAGCTTGCAAGAAGGCTATGCATAGAGATTGCAAGCTTATGATAGGTTTTATGCATAGATATTAAATTAATCCTATGTATAAGCTTACAAGAACCCTAAACTAACCCTAAACCATAAAACAGGGATGCAATAATACATAGAAAAAAGCATAAACAAGAAAAATCGAAAGAGGATCTACCTCTTTTTTGCGAAGCTGAAGGAGAGGATTGGTGAAAGATTAGTGAGGTGAAAGAGCTGCAAAACAAAATATTAAACAAAATAATTAGTAAATTAAACACAAGAATAAGAACTAATACAAAACCCTAAAATCTCTATGCATGCATTAGGAGATCTATGCATACATAGAGAGCTCTCAACATGCATAGAGAGCCAAAAAAACACAAAACCCTAAACGTCCTAATTCTTAAATTAAAAAGTAAAAGCAAGAACATATTAGGAGAAGGAGAAGAGGAGAAAAGAAGAAAGAAGGAGAAAAGAGGAGAGAGGAAAAAAGAGGAGAGGGAGAGAAAGAGACCTTCTCTGTAACGCTGCCTGCGAAAAAATCAGAAAATACGCTCTCGGCTGTAAAAAACTTACGAGCGTCGGTATATGCTACGGAATATGCATCGGAATATGTGTCGGTATATGCTACGGAATATGCGTCGGTATATACTTCGGAATAAGCGTCGGTATACGCGTCGGTAAATGAAAATTTGAAAATACCCCGCCCGACTTGTCTCCTCCAACATTACGACGGGCATACCGACGTTCGGTCGACATTTGCGTCGGTATTTTAGCGTCGGTATGCCCTCAAGCTCTTGTAGTGGCATTGGCCCATTACATGGGCCATATTCCAACAAAAGACATTGTGGTTGTCCACAATTATTTTAGCCCTATGGGAGGATTCCAACTTTTGGATCTCAAGGCCTTATCTAAATTGTTGTGCTTATCTAGAATGCAGAGAAAATTATCCTCATCAGCAAAAGTTGGCTATTTTTGCAACCTTTCAAGGAAGCTACACTCCCAAGGTCCTTGTCAATACAACCATTGTTGAAAGTGTAGGAGAGAGAGATGCCGCATGCATTGTAGATTCCATCATAGGGGGCACTCTTTTCCTCAACAAGAGAAGGCACAAAGCCTCAAAAGAAGCTATCAAAAGCCTTTGAAAAAAATTGGGATGAAAATTGTAAAGCTTATCATGTAATCCTATTTTGGTAATAAAATACACTTTTTTTGAACTATCTACAAGGGGGCCAATTTTAATTTTTATAGTTAAATTTTAAATGAAGTGGATTTTTTTAATTTTTATAGTTAAATTTTAAATGAAGTGGATTTTTTTACTATGCAATTAATTATGAATTTGCAGTTGATTATGAATTTGTAATTAAATGGAGTGAGTTCAATTTTTTACTTGAGTTTGTACTAATTAACTAGATTTTTGTAATTATACTTGAAATCAATTTTAAAAAAACATTCCAAAATATTTTTTTAAAGCCTATACAGGCCTTCCAAGCCCTCCTCCAGGCCTCGCGGAGGGGGGGAGGGGGGGAGGGGCTGCAGGCCTGTCTGGCCCTAGGTCCCCCTCCTGTGTTGGGTGGCCTGGGAACTTCAGGGCACATGCAGCCCCCCCAAGGCCTAGGTGAGGGCTTGGATGGCCTATACAGGCTCTAAAAAAATGTTTTGGATAATTTGGAAAAAAATTAGTTTTCCCTAAAAAAATTTATTGCACATTCAGAATTCAATTTTGCGATTCAAATGAATAAAACAAATTTGTAAATCTATAAACTCTCTAGAAGAATTTATAAAAGAAATCACTTTTGTGCTTATAACTCAGAGTGAGAAACATGGTGCAATCGAGTTCAATTTTACACATGGTACATTAATATAAAATATTTCAAACTAAAAAATTTCAAAATGTTTTCCAAATTATAAACCCACGACTACACAAGATTAAAATGAGACAAGACAAAGAAAAATTGAGCTTTCTATTGATAAAGAAATGTTTTTACATATCAGCACTATTGATTGTAAGTCTTGATGATGCAAAAGCCTAGCTAATTTAAGATCCTTTGTCATTATAGTAACCCTCTTGGCATGGATAGTAGAGAGGTTTGCATCCTCAAGAAAGGTCACCAAAAATGATTTTGCAGCTTATTGTTGTAAAGCTCCCAAGGCAAGGCTTTGCACACAATAGTCTTGATAGTAACTATATAAGATTTCTTTTACAAGACGTGTGAAAGGTGCCTTGGGAATAGGGAGATCCATATATTTTTGAAATCTGCATATCTCTTGGAGTGCCTTGACTCCATATTTCCTCCTCCTCCTTGGTGCATGTGGAGGCACATTTGGGTTCTCAGGCCTTGGAGGACAAGGAGCCTTCTTCCAGTCAGGTCCCTTGGGGCGGCCACAGCAAGGAGGTAGTGTGGAAGTTCTGCTACCTGGCTAGTGTGGTGGTGCTTGTCCTCTGCCTACTGCTTAGACTTCCTCTTGTGTTGGAAGGGGACCCATATTGGTAGGGAGGATCTTCCCAGCACGTTGCCCTCGAAGGTGGAACATTTTGTCCTTTCCTATGGTGGAGAACCCTGCTCCTGGTCTTGCTCTTGCTTCTACTCCGCTGTTAGTTGACGATTCTATGCTGTCGGGATCATGAGGATGCTTTCTACTACAGTAGCAACATTGGCAGGACGAGGAGGTACTTTACGTGTAGTAGTCTTTGTTCCAGCCATGGGTGAGAAAATGAGAAGTGTGAGAATGAAATGACAAAAATGAGGCTATAGAGTCTTAGTATAGGCACTTCAAAATTAGGTCAAATTTTTAAAAATGACAATTTAGTGTAAAACCAAAAAAATTAATGTCCTTTACAATTTAATGTTGTTTCACCCAAAATTTGCCATTTAGAACCATTGTAGCATGCCATGCAGCATGGTGTGCTGGCCCACTACTTTGGTTCCATTTAGCCTTATTGGTCTTCTTCACGGAGTTGGATTGCTTTTGCAATTTGACATGCCTTTGCTTTCTCCTTCAATAAGCTTCTACTCAATGTGTATCGAAAAAACCAATCAAGCATTTCAATGATGTAATTTGTTCGTGTCACCCCTCCACCATGACAAGTGTTCTTGAAATAGATTCCCTTTTCCCTATAATGTGACTTCTCCATCCCTTGGGTGCTCCACACGTCAAGGGAACACATACTTTTCCAAGTAATATGATTCATGACCATAAACAATATGTTGGAAACAAGCAATTGCGTGAGTGATTACAAACACATATAGATTGTAACAACTTGATAATAACAAAAAAGTACCATGTAATGGGTGACTGATGTTTCCCCCCAACTGTTCAACGACCAGTTACATAGACTTGATGAATGTTGTCTTGAATAGGCTTCCTTGGTAGTACTCAACAGCATGATCGACACCATCTTGTCAAAACAAGCCCAAAGGTAGTACTCAACAGCATGAATGTTGTCTTGAATAGGCTTCCTTGAATAGGCTTCCTTGGTAGTACTCAACAGCATGATCGACACCATCTTGTCAAAGCAAGCCCAAACCTTTACCCGGCTATTACGAAGACTTGCATCCTTTTCACAATCAGTCATATACTTGCGTAACTATTTCCACAACTCCCATCTTGGTTTGGAGTTTTTCCTTGACATACTGTGCAAAAAGCGCCTAGCCTTTGCTCCACTCATTGATACTTATTGCGCCACAATGTGATTATCTCCAGACATCTTTTCATCCTTCACTATTTTGATGTTGCCTCCATGCAACCCTAGAGAGTTGAGTAGATCCTCCAATTTGGAAATGGCTTCCATGGATCGAGTAGCTAGCTTCATAGTGAATACAAATTCAATGTGAAATTTGAGCAGCTTATTAAATATTCTCATCATGGCATGTAATGTGAAGAAGTGAATTTTTTCACATGGGAATGAAATAATGGGATTCCATGTAGGATCCTTCGCATCCCTGTCTGGCGGTGCTTCCAAGTTGCATGACATGACTCCATCAATCCATCACAATTCATCTTCCTTCTTGCACTTTTGATTTGATTTCTTAATGCATAGAGGGAAAGGAAGTAAAGAGGTAGCACTTGTGTCACAACCAAGCATAAATTTGATTGTTTTCAAATCTCCTCCTAAATGCCAATCCACTACAAAGGTACCCACACCTGGAACTTCAAGTTGTTCACCATTTATTGTTGCTTGATGACCTCAATAATCTCAAGACATCTTTGAAGCATCCAATCTAGCATTTCATGGTTCTCCTTTGGCACCTCAAAAGCTCCTACCCACCAATTATCTTTTCAGATTGAACACTGAAAGAAGGCACCTTGTCCTTGTCCTTTGCATGTGCCATTGCCTCATTCATAAGTATAAATCCCATTCTTTTCAATCTGTGCCCTTTGATAATTTAACACTTATCTAGCTTCAATATACAAAAGAGACCATCCCATAGACTCTACAATCATGAAGCAACACATGATTAGATAAACGTGCTATTTGTTTTTTCACCATGAATAAGAAAGTTTAATTCATACTAACCTTCATGAGAGACTTTATAAACTTTGATCATTTCTTGTTGAAGTCTCTTTAAATCCACAAAAATATTGTTGAAGACATCGTAATCTACTTTGATATCACCCTTTGATTTGTCCTTCAATACTTCTGTTTTCTCCACATGGAAATACTCACCGAAAAGTGATCTTACATGTGCATTGTTTGTCTTCTTTGCAAATGCAACTTTGTCCAGAACTAGAAGTAAGTGGCTTTTGATCCCTCGCTTGTGAAGAGAGCCTCCTTTGTGATGGCATGGATGGAATCATAGCCTTTGCGACTTATACTTGCTTCGTCACAAGTATTTTAAATATCTTTTTTCTTATTCTCTAGATTTTGTACTTATTTTGTTAAATCTTCAATATTTGATAGAAGATGCAAATTTGATGTGTATATATTTTGCATAAAAGCCCCGCCTGTTAGACATTTATAATATCCAAGAAGCCCATTTTTCCAACACCAATGTGATGTGCTAAACTAGTCAAATCAGTGAATGGTGGGTTATCTAAGGTTAATGGGTCACGTGGATAGAGCGCACCATCAATCCATAAGTCTACATGTTTCTTTCCCTGATCCCTAAATAAAGAAGTGGATGCATTATCCAATGGTTGTCTTACACGTAAGGACGTTTCATTGATGCATATTCCTCTTCTACACGAATATGAAGATCTATCTTACGTTTTCTTGTGTTAGTAATATCTTCTCAAGGAGGCATAGTTTAGACTAAGGTCAATAATGAAAAAAGGATTAGAGTAAGATGAAAGGATAATTAAAACTAAATGAGATAGTTATTGTTGAAAATGACCTTTAAAAGGTACTTCTGAGGGTAATATATGATTGAGGGACCCTTTTTTATTAAAAAATGTTAAAATTAAAAATTAAAAAAAAACCTAATTTTAGGGTCTCTTATACTCGTGTTTTTCATATTTGGGGAAGAGAGAGGTGTGGGACCACATATAGATGCATGAGATATGATGGAAAAGGTATGGGGCTTGAAGAGGTAGTTATTGACTGAAAGTGACCTTGAAAAGGTACTTTTGGAGGTTACATATGATTGAGGGATCCTTTTTTGATTTAAAAATGTTAAAATTTAAAATTTTAAAAAATACCCTAATATTAGGGTGTCTTTTATCCATGTTTTTCAAATTTGGGAAAGAGAGAAGTATGGACCACATAAAAAGGCAAGTGTTCTAAGGAATCTCACACATAAAAAATTCAAAAATGAGAATGGACTCTAGAAATAGTGATAACTTTTCTAAAAAGTGAGTGGACCCTAGAGTAAGAATAGGAGAGGATCTAGGAGTTACTAGTCTAAAAAGGGACCCAAAAGGGTATTCATTAGCATGTCCCCTACTATGGAGCCAAGTTTAGCATTCTAAACCCAAAAAATTAGCAACTTAAGCTAATCCTTACAAGGCCCTTTTTGTAGTCCATATTTTCCCTAATAACATATGCAGATTGGGCAAGTAGCATCTCAGACAGAAGATCTACCAGTGGATTTATGTTTTCATTGGGGAGTGCTATTGTGATATAGAGCAGCAAGATGCAGGCCACAGTTGCCTTGTTGTGTACAGAGGTAGAGTAGAGAGGAGATGTGGTGGCAGCATGTGAGGTAGTTTGCTTACACAAGCTACTGTTGATTTGGGGTTGCATGTGGAGAGAAAGGTTGTCATATATTGTGACAATCTTAGCAATATACAGTTGGCTAGGAACCCAATTTTCCATGTGCAGACGAAACACATTGAGGTACACTACCACTTCATCAGGGAGAGAGTCTTGGCAGGCGACATCAACTTAGCCTACATGAGCACACAAGATCAAATCACTCACATCTTTGAGAAGCTCCGTAGATTTCGCGATATGCTTCGAGTTCACGAGCTAGAGTTGAGCTTGAGGGGGAGTGTTGAGATGTCAAGCTCAACATGAGCTGACACTCATGAGGTGCCTACATGACCGTTCAACATTCACATCACTGGCGGGTTTGGTAGCTGGCACCGACATATCTTTGCTAGAGATTCTACAATTGGACTACACCAATAAGTCCAAATCTACCCACTCTACTTTAGCGTGTTCACATTATCGACCGCTTGTATATACTCTAGTATGTGTATTAGTCACTTTATCTCCTGTGTAGACCTCTTTTATTGAAGAAGAAGAATAATAATTTTCAACCTCTCATCTTGTGTGTTTTCTTCTAGGGTTTGTGTGAGTGTGTGAGTGTGCTTGCAAGAGCTCAAGCTCTCTTCCTCGCTACATCTTTTCATCATTGTCCCTTATGGCAATCAAGTCAATATTATAGATGACAACTATAGCAATTCTCTCATTATTCTTTTTCACATAAAGTAAAAAAGTTGCTAAAGATACTTGAAATCCAAGTGGACAAGATACTCTTCTATCTTGTCTAACCAGGCTGCTCTAGGTTCCTTTTCTAGCTATATAAGGCTTTATACAACTTGCATGTGCATGGTCCTCATATTATGGTGGTTACAACATGTAGATCTCTTATAAAGCACCATGTAAAAATGCAGTCTTACATCCATCTAATGTAAAGACCATTTTTCACTATTGCCATCCTAGTAACCAAACTATAGGTTTGTCAATATCTATGGTTACCATCTTGCCTTGTACCCAATCATAGACCTTCTAAATTTTACTTTCCTTTATAGACACACTTACATCTACATCTACATCTACATCTACTATGTATGTATATGTGTATGTAATGTATATGTATATGTAGATGTAGATGTACATTACACATGCACATGCACATGCACACACACACACACACATACACATACACATACACATACACATACATACATACATATACACACACACATACACACACACATATGTATATATATATATATAGAGAGAGAGAGAGAGTTAGTGAGAGTTAGTGAGAGAGAGTGATATATATATATATATATATATAGTTAGAGAGAGAAAGAGAAAGGGAGAGGTTACAAGAGAGAGAGAGCGAGAGAGAGAGAGAGAGAGAGAGAGAGAGAGAGAGAAACATAGAGAAGACAAAAATAGTAGAATTAGTTTTTTTTAAAGGTATTTTGTTATCTTTTAAATGGAAAAAATAAAAAAGAGCCTTTTTTAAGGGGAAAGAGAGGGGGAAAGAGAGAGAGAGAGAGAGAGAGGGAGGGAGAGGGGGGGGAGAGAGAGAGAGAGAGAGAGAGAGAGAGAGAGAGAGAGTAGAATTAGTTAAAAAAAGGTTTTTGTTTTTTTTTTTGTAATGGGAAAAATTTTAAGTCTTTTTTAGATGAAGCTCTTACCCTTGCACCGCTTCCTATGCTTCTCTTACTTATCACTCAATGTCTTAGCATGAAAGCACATATACTCACACAAACTCTATAAGAGAACACAAGATGAGAGGCTGAAAATTATTCTTCTTCTTCTTCAACAAAAGAGGTCTACAAAAGGAGATAAAGTGACTAACACACATACTAGAGTATATACAAGCGGTCCATAATGTGAACACGCTAAAGTGGAGTGGGTAGATGTGGACTAGAGTGGGTGTAGTCCAACTGTACAATCTCTGGCAAAGATATGTCGGTGCCAGCTACCAAACCCACTAGTGATGTGAATGTCGAATGGTCACGTAGGTGCCTTGTGAGTGTCAAATCATGTTGAGCTTGACATCTCAACAAATGATAGCGGCATTCATGAGGTGAAGATGGTCTTGAAGAGAAAGTTTGAAATGAAGGATTTGGGTGAGCTACGTTACTTCATGGGCATTATTGTAGTTGCCATCAATAATAATGACTTGATTGTCTCACAAGGAACAATGATGGTGGGATTCATGAGGTGAAGATTCTCCTCAAGAGGAATTTCAAAATAAAGGATGTCATGCGTGATACTTCATGGGTAAAGAGGTGATAGGATAACATGATGGGATTTGAGTGTATTTTTTGAGGGAGCTTGGTGGAAGGAGCTTTTACTAGCAACCCTTCTCTCTTAAGAATGTGGACATTCTCTCTCCGATTCCTCCACCACTACCTTCAGCCGCCCCAACCCACCACTACCTCCTATAGCCTCCACCACCACCTCTCAGCAAAACCCACTTTCTCCCCTCTCTAGGCCAACTTAGCTCCCCCCCCCCTCTCTCTCTCAATTTCCCACCCTCTTCCCCCTCTCACTCTCTCTCTTATCCACCCTCCCTCTCCCACTCTCTCTCCTTTCCCCTCTCCTTCCCTCTCTCTCTCTCTCTCTCTCTCTATATATATATATATATATATATATATATATATATATATATGTATGTATGTATGTATGTATGTATGTATGTATGTAGATGTACATTACACATGCACACACACACACACACACATACACATACACATACACATACACAAACATACATACAAACACACACACACACACACACACATAGAGAGAGAGAGAGAGAATTACCAAGTTAGAGAGAGTTAGCGGGTTAGAGTGATATATATATATATATATATATATATATATATAGAGAGAGAGAGAGAGAGAGAGAGAGAGTTAGAGAGAGAAATATAAAGAGAGAGAGAGAGAGAATTATAGAGAGTTAGAGAGAAACATAGAGAGAGACAAAAATAGTAGAATTAGTTTTTTTTAAAAGGTATTTTATTATCTTTTAAATGGAAAAAATAAAAAAGAGCCTTTTTTAAGGGGAAAGAGGGGGGAGAGAGAGAGAGAGAGAACCTATATGCTGGTTGTCGTTGCTGATGTTGTGTGTGTGTGTGTGTGTGTGTGTGTATAAATTAGCGTGCATAGAGAGAGAGAGAGAGAGAGAGAGAGCGTAGAATTAGTTAAAAAAAAGTTTTTGCTTTTTTTTTAATGGGGAAAATTTTAAGTCTTTTTTAGGGGGCACAGTGAGAGAGAGGAGGGGAGAGAGTAGAATTAGTTTAAAAAGAAGGTTTTTCTTTTTCTTAATAAGGAAAATTTTTGAAACTTTTTTTTATACTGGAGAGGGGACAGCAATCAACCCACCAACCCACCGAAAGGTTGGTTTGGGAAGGTTGAAATTTGAAAGGTTGTCCTAATTTTCAATTTGAAGGCCATAAACAGGTTGACTTTATTTGTGAAACTGAGAGAAATTTTCAAAATAGATAGTGGCCCTCAAGGCTTCAAATTTCAGCAGTGCTGACACTCATCTACTATTTCTTACACAGGGAGCCTGCCATGCAGCACCTTCTAGGTCGGCCACGTGGTAGATCCCCAGCTACACAAGCCCGTGAATATCACACCAAACACGAGGTCCCAGATCCTTAAGGCTCCCCAATGTGAAGGAAGTGTGTATGAGTAATGACTCCAGTAAATCAATCATCACACAATAATGACGGCAGTAATGGATGGAGTGTGTGTGTGTCATGAGTTAAGCGATCAATCCCACTGCTATGATGAGTTAACGACTTCTTAATTTCCAACCTTAACATTGATGGCTAACCTTAGCATTGATGGCGAGACAATACCTTAGCATTGATGGCGAGACAATACCTTAGCATTAATGGCTGAGTTAATGCCTTCTTAATTGCCAACCTTAGCATTGATGGCTAGTTAAAGACTTGTTAATTGCTAACCTTAGCATTGATGGCTAGACAATAACTTAGCAATGGCCACACCATGTTGCTACATCAAAAATGGCTATAACTCGCCATAATCTACACTATTTAAACCATGAGAAATCTTTTTTTTAAATATAGTAAAAACAGTAGAATATATTAAAAAAAGGTGAGATTACAACGCCCCATGAGGAAGGTCCATGGGGGGACCCTGAAGACTGCTAAAAAGCTAGATAAGGGATTTAGCTACACACCAGAAGCCCTTAAAACTGGAAAATATAGAGATCGTGATAAGAAACGTGGTGCTCATGATAGATCAAGTGTGTGGAGGAGAGGGACTCACAAAATACAAGAAAGAACTCTTGCTTATTAAGTTGCTTATACATACAACTAGGCCTTGCTCTCATGCAAAATGCCTCATGGCCTCACCTTTAAATAGGTGAACAAGTGGACCTCAAGTCCATTCACACTCACACCCTTCTCTCACCCTTCTACTCAACCTTAGTCTCTTAATACCCCCCTCAATAACAACTATGGAAGGATGGAATAGGTGGTATTGGACATAAGATGCCTTTATAACATTAGGCGTACAAGGCTTGAATATAGGTGTGGTTATCTAGGATTTACAAAAGTGTTCCTAGAGCCTTAGAGGCTATTACATTGATGCCATCTAAGTCTTTATTGTTGTCGATGAAGATGTACACCTCGATGATGGTGCACCCCACTCTTTGTGTTTGCTTGACTTCTTGTAGATGACATGCTTGAGAGATACATGCCATTGCTTCCACCATATGCTTTCCACCTTGACCATTCTCACACAATGATCATAAGCAGGCTGCCACCATTGCTTAAGTGGTTTGCTTTTAGATGGTCCTCCAACATGCTTGATGCTCCCTTGAATAGTATATCTCCTCCATGAGTAGTGAGGTAGATTTAAATGGGGAAGGGAAAGGGAGGGTCTTACCACTTGCCTTATGCATTGGTCAAGGGCAGTGTCTACTCCACAATTACAATAGCTTTTATGCATGTTAGTTACAAGATACCCATTAGGGTTTGAAGATTCAAGCTTAGTGAAAGTGAGTAAATTGTTGAGGTAAATACTCAAACAAGTAGGTTTTATCATCTTTGGCTTAAGAAGGAGAGGACATGGCTCATAATGTTGCCAATGCCTCTTACAAAAGTAATGCCAAAAAATGCTTAAAATCATGACAACCAATAAGGTAGAGCATTTAGGGATTCTATGCTCATTATTACAACTCATCTTATACGATGAAAAATCAGAATATGCAGCGGAATGAAGTGCCTTGGGCTTGGGAAACGAGAGCATACGGCTTATGGCTTGCCTATGCCTCTTACAAACAAGGGCCTCAAGGGTAACACACATAAACATTGAAGATGAGCACTTAATGTACATGTGCCCAACTTTAAGAACACTCAAAAATCTGAGTTTTATGATAAAAAACCAGAATTCTTCAACCTCTTTAGCTTATGAGGTGAAGGCAATTGATTCATGGTTGCACCATTCCTCTTTGGAAGAAGTGGTTGTTGATGAAGGCTTGAAATGTAGCACTTATGGTGTGTGCCCGGCCTCCATGTTGATGAAGAAGAGCCTCCGTAATGTAGATGACCTCCTCCTTTGATGATTAAGACCACCTTAGTGTTTAGCAACACTTTAGTTGATGATTAATATCACCATTTGTGTGTATAAAACACAATTAGTGCTAAAAAGCACATTTTTAGTGTAAAATAACACTTATTTTGGTGATTAACTCACCATTAGTGTTTAATAACACTATGAGTGTTTAAAAACACTTTAAGAATAACCTCCCTTTACTGGATTAACAAAGTGATTAGTGTTAAACAATACAATTAGTGCTTAAAAGCACACTTTAATCACTTTGAAAGCTTAAAACTTGATGTCGATGTTGAAGCTTGACGGGTATGAGGTTTATGGCTACCTCATGTAGATAGAAAACACTTCAAAATCAAGATTAGGACCAGCAATACTAATGCACTCTCACACTTGAGTGATTAGTGGAAGGGATTAAGATGATTGAGCAAGAAACCAAAAAACTCAAGCTTTAATGGAAGCTTGAGGAAAAGGAAGAAAGAGGCGACTGGTTTTTCGTCGATTCCCGACGCATGCGTGGATGGTTTGAGCTTATATTGCAGCTGTGGAGTCCTCATACATTGGACTACCAAAGCCGTAAGAGCCCATCTCCAATAGTTGCTCACAGGCGCCGTATGGCTGTACGGCAGCCTGCGTAGCAAAAAACAGCAGAAATCTCCTTCGTGGGCAATGCCGTCGCAGCGCCAGCACAAATCAAGAAATTGACAGTACGTTTACATTCACCTAGGCCTTATCTCCATCTTCTATGAAGTAATCTCCTCAAGATCTTGCCTCTACCGGCTGCTGGAAAGCCTCCAATGGAAGAGGGTAGATGATGACATTCCCCCAAAAGCACTTCTTTCCAGCTGAGTGGGGAACTTCTAATCTTCACAAAGGCCTCATTCAGTACACTCAAGAACTGTTTAGTGTCTGGGCAGGAGTAAAAGAGATGCGGGATAGTCTCTAGCTTTGCTTTACACCGGGGACAAATACAATTCCCACGACCCAGCTTCAGAGCCTTCTCTTGAGTCCAGTTTGCTTTGTGAATTACCAACCAAGCCAGAATTGCATGCTTCCTTTCTTGAGCAAAGGCCCAGATTAATTTGAAGCGAAAAGCCCATTGATGTTTTTCCAGGACAAGGACCACCTTTTGTTGAGTTTGAGAACCAAGTTGCTTGCATTATATGAGTTAGGTAGCTTGACAAGCTTAATAGCAGACCCCCACCGAAAGGCTTTAGCAAATTCTTTGTAATCACATTTAATCCCCGGTGGAATGGCAACCTTCAGTGCATTACATCTTTGCTCAATCAGCTCAACTCTGCCCCTTTTGGCAAGGTGAACTTATTACTGATTTGAACTCTGTTTAACATACCAGATGAGTCACATAGATCTCCCCAAACCTTTACTCCAGCTTTGAAACAAGAGAGGCCAATCTAAACTTGATCATTGGCAATCGGCTTCACCAGGTGTCCAAACCAAACTGAATCAGTTGCATACGCATACCGACCCCTCTTGGTAAACATCTGAAAGGAAAAGAGCTTCTTATAACCCATCCATGACTCCCACATTCTGTGACAGAGCTTGCTGCCTGTTGGTGAAAGTGGGCCTTTGAGAAAAGAGCCTCATTGAGGGAGAACCCCTTCCAAGCCCTTTTGTCTTTCAGCCAAAATTTTCCCACATCCCTTTTGAGCAGGTCTGCCCATACATCATTGGATAAGATGGCCGTTTGAATCCATTTTGCTGCTAGCTTTTCAGCCAGCAATCCAATGTTGATTATACCCAAACCCCCCTATTCTTTATCCATACAGCATACCTGAAAAGGCTACCTTGCAGATCCTCTTTCTGTCAAGTGAACCACCCCATAGGTAGTTACCCATGATAGAGTTCAGTGAGTGAAGTCGGGTTTTGGAGGGCCTCCAGCAAGCAAGAAAATATACTACTGAGGGGATGATGAAATGGTTGAGTACAAAGGCTCGAGAAGCAACACCCGTGTTTATATGACTCCATTTCATAACCTAGTTTTTGAGCTTAAGCAACACATTCCCCTCTCTGTTTGACTGAGATGTTAAACCCCATGGGAATGCCAAGAAGCCTCAACACAACCCCTTCCAGAATAGCCTTACAACCTGCGGACAGAATTGCGGGAGGGGGCACACCTTCAAAGACTCTGAAACTGGTCTTGGCATGGTTTATTTGAGATCCACTGGCTAAACAGAAAGTATCCAGGCAGGCCATTAAGTGGGCTGCCGTCTGAACTTCATTTCGAAGAAGAACATTAGTGTCATCAGCAAAGAGTTGAAGACATAAGGGCCCAGAATATGTGACTTTTACAGTGGACCCATTAAGTGAATCCATTGAAGAGTGCAAAAAGGGCATGCAAATAGGCTGAGCATCCATTAGCTTTTGAGGTAGTGGTATGTGGCATAATATGGGCTATTCGTAAGACAAGGCCTTAGAGCCATGTTACATGCTTTGGATATTTGTAAGGTTGTCAATGTGCATCACCCATAAATCCCACTAGGGAGGAAAGGTTCAAGGATGTGTGTGGAGGCGCTCAAGCAACCGTGAAAAGGCATCCAAATCGATTTATGGTTATCAATTCTAAAAAAAATTACAAACAGAGAGGGACACATTTGTGCTACCTCACCATCGTGACAAGTAAATTATAACCATAACCTTTTATTATATCATATTTATGCATGTTAATTTACACTCGATGTGTTTTTTCTTACAAGGTTGTGTTTCACGCGGATATAAATGAGAAGAAATGGTGGTATGTCATACAAGTCCCTCTTCATTCAAAGGGCATTTTTCAAGATAGGGAGATATTGAAGAGCTCATGGACGAAGTGGCAGTAAAAAATGAACATGCAGAGGATTAAGTACAAGATAAAGAACCCGAGATACCACCAACTAATTAAGATGAAGGTTTCTTTACCCAAGATAATGAGGATGGAAATAATTTCGAGCATAATGATAATGATGTTGAGTCCATTGCTAGTGGGATAGGTCTTTTGGTTGATCTTGCAATGGGACATATGGATCTTGAGATAGACCAGTTAGCATGTATGGATTTGAAGGAAGATGTAAGAGATATTGGGCCAAGCTCACCCTAATTCATTAAATAATTGCTCAATTTGCCAATCTTGATTCAGTCCATATTTAATTATATTATTACAATGCATTTATGCTTCTTCTTCTTCTATGATATCAGAATATTTTTAGCTCTCTGAATGCTCTTTAGATTTCTTTCCCAATACGCGACTCTACTCACGGGTATACATGTGGCTATAGCCGCATATTAGCAGCGCACGACTGTAGTCGCATGCATAGTCGTGTACTATAATTGTGTACACCCTACGCACTTGTGCAAGTCCTCTCTCTCTAGTCTCTCTCCTCTTCACGTGGCTATGATGTGCGCCTATGCTCCCTATCTCTTGTATTTCATTTGTCCACTGCCAGCATGCACAGAGAGAGAGAGAGAGGAAGATTGAACTGTCCTGCCTAACAAGACACAGGACACAGTAGCATAACAAGACATATGTAGCCTATACTAACCTCATGAGCTGGCATTAGATTCATCGAGCATGGGGTGCAATGTAGAATTTTGAATTACACAGAGAGTTAAGAGAACAGCGCTGTGAAGCGCGTACACAGACAGAGAACTGAATCGGTGTGTTTTATTAGGCGTGGCTATTTGCTTTATACATGTTCGATGCGCCTTTTGGCTTGCATCGCTTAGTTAATTAAAAACATATTTAAAATAGAAATATTTGATGCCAGTTGTCACACGTATTTCTTCACGCCCCCTTGACAAGGGCATCCTCTTCTGTGAGAGCTCTGAGTAAGCCAACATGTTCTGAACATTCTTTGTGTTTATCAGCTGGTAGAGCTTTCGTTAGGAAGTCAGCCCACATTGTTTGTGTTGATGTATGCTCTAATTCAAGTTTCTTCGATTCCACCAATTCGCGTGTAAAATGGTACTTCAAATCCACATGCTTTGTCTTTTCTGAATGCTTTGGATTGCTGGCTAAGAAAATACATGACATGTTATCACAAAAAATTTTTAAAGATGGTTTAGGAATTAGCCTGAGTTCTTCAATGACTGATTGTAGCCATAGTCCTTCTTTGGCAGCTAATGCCACAGCTACAAACTCCGCTTCAGCTGTTGAGAGTGTCACTGAAGTTTGCCTTTTGGATTGCCAAGTGATGGCGCCCCCTGCGAGAGTAAACACAAATCCAGCAGTAGATCTGCGGGTATCTGTTTCCCCCCCCCAATCGGAGTCAGACCATCCAAGAAGAGGAATGGGTTGACTCGTAGATTGAGAAGAAAATTGGATCCCATAATTAGTAGTATGCTTGAGGTAGCGTACAACACGAATGAGTGATTTCCAATGCGCCATGCTGGGATTATGCATAAAGCGGGATAAGAGGTTGCATGCATAACAAATATCTGGTCTTGTTCCAGTAACTAAGTACCGTAATTTGCCAATGAGAGACCGGAATGGAAATTGTGACATGTATTCTTGTTCATGCACATTGGTTGGGCAATCTTTTAGTGAAAATTTACATGTAACAGGGAGAGGTGTGACAGCGGGTTTGATGTCAGATAAGCCAAATTCTTTTAACATAGAACTGATGTAAGATGATTGATGTGGCCATTAGGCATAAGAGTATATCCTCCTCTGAGGATTGGGTAGATGTCTCGAAGGTTTCCAAGTCGGATTCCTCATCCGAGGCGGAATTAGAGACATAGTTTGCATGGGTCTTTCGTGAACGCCCATGTTGCTTCCAGCAAGTCCTGTCATCATGACCAGTGACTTTGCAGCTATTACAGTATGGTTTAGTAAAGCGAAAAGGGTGTCTAGTATTGTTTTGTCGCTGAAATCTTGAGGATGAAGACTTGGGTCGCCAGTTTGATGAGGATGAAGTCCTGGAAAAGGAGGAGCCATTTGGGCGTCCTCGTGAGGGCATATTGCGTGAGAACATGGCGATGCTGGTAGATGATGAAGAGGTACTGGGAACTACAGTGCGGCGCATCTCATATTCCTCAAGGATTGAAGGGATAAGAATGGGCAATGTGAGGTTAGGAACATTGGTTTTGGTAGTAATGAAGGGTTGCCAACTGGGAGGCAAGGCAGCGAGCAGCAATACAGCTTGAAAGTCATCAGGGAGGACAAGACCAGAGATGATGAGGTCATCCATAGCCAAACGCCAAAGGCGAATGAATTTATCGGCCTCACCATCTTCCTCCATATGCAATGAATTTAATTTTTTATACAAATTTACCTGAGAGGCTTTGTTCTTCCGTTCGTATGTAGCAATCAAATAATCCCAGATTGACTTTGCTGTGGTGAGGGTTCGTACCGCCTGGGTCTGCGCATCTTCCATGTGGAGTAACATTTCGAGCCTTGCCTTGAGGTCCTTCGCCTTCCAATCTGCGTGTGTAGGGTCAGCAGGAGCGGGGCACACAGAGGTGCCATCAACAATAGCCATCAGATCCTGTGTTTGTAGGATCATAATCATTTTCGTCTTCCAGGGTTGAAAATTGGTATCCGTCAGCCTGTCAATCTTGTAGGAGCGGTTCCCTTGCGCCATCGGATGAGGCTGTCCGGATCAGCAACACCAGAGGGAAGGGAGCGCTGTGGCAATTCGTGGAGGGTCTGCGCACCTCTCAGCGAGATACCATGTAGAATTTTGAATTACACAGAGAGTTAAGAGAACAGCGCTGTGAAGCGCGTACACAGACAGAGAACTGAATCGGTGTGTTTTATTAGGCGTGGCTATTTGCTTTATACATGTTCGATGCGCCTTTTGGCTTGCATCGCTTAGTTAATTAAAAACATATTTAAAATAGAAATATTTGATGCCAGTTGTCACACGTATTTCTTCATGCAAGAAGCCATGAGGATGGCGAGGTGGGCGGAACAGATCCCTCCGTTGTTGTTTGTGATTGTGGATCTTCGAAATGATCAAAGGTGGAAGAAGACCTCGATACTGTTAATTTGAGCCGTTCGTAGGCCTCCAAAAAGGACGACTGGTCGTCGGATGAAGGGCTCTGAAGAGGCGGCGGAGGGATATCCGCCACGCCCTCCAGCATTTTGACGACGAAAGACATGGGCGGCCGGGCGGTGGGGTGTGGCTGGACACACCAGAGCCCGATCAAAACCATGCGCTCCAGGCTGGCGGCTGGCACGGCTGAGAGGAGGCGGTGGTCCAGCAGGGCAGCCATGCTGGAATTATGCTCGTACAGAAGGGTGCCGCTGCCACCCTGGACTGAAGCAGCAGGGGTCGGATTGGCTGCATCCAATGATATAGCGGGGATGGAGTTTGCTGCATTTGATGACGTGGTTACTATTCGGAAGGCTATCGTGGGCAGGTAGCCGTAGTCGGCATCGAGGGAGCGCCTGCCGCTGATGAGCTCCAGCAAGACGACACCGTAGCTGTAGACGTCCGACTTGGCTGTGATGGTGGCGTCCTGCAGCCACTCCGGCGCCAGGTAGCCTCTCGTTCCTTTGAGGGTGGTCATGGCGAAGCTCTGGTGGTCCCGCCCGACCAGCTTAGCAAGGCCAAAGTCCGCCAGTTTGGCGTTGAACTCCTCATCCAGCAGGATGTTCTCTGGCTTCACATCGCAATGCACGATGCGCTCTGCGCACTCGTGATGCAAGTAGGCAAGCCCCTTTGCCGTATCCAGAGCTATCCTGCACCTCTGCTCCCAATCCAGCTGCGCCTGGTCTCTCCCCGGATTAACGCCGAACAGCCACCTATCCAAGGACCCATTTGCCATATGCTCATACACTAGCATCCTGGACTCACCCTCGATGCAGAAGCCCTTGAGAGTCACCAGATTCATGTGTGACACGCTGCCTATGGTGGCCACCTCCGCCCTGAATTGAGCCGAGCTTTGGCCATGGCCCTCTTCTAGCTTCTTCACAGCTAGCTTCACACCAGACGGCATCACACCTTCATATACCGCCCCAAACCCTCCAGAGCCGAGCTTTGTGGAGAATTCCTTGGTGGCCATCTCCAGCTCCTTGTAAGTGAACCTGGGAGGAAGCCTTGGAAGCGCCTGCAGAAAAATCTCTTCACTTGCAGCTTCTGATCTTCTTCTACCCCTTCTTAATTTGCACCAACAATTACACAACACCATGATTAAGCACAAGCTTGCACCAATGGCTGCACAGACAACTCCTATCACCTCGTGCGTTCTGGAAGAATGCCTCTCTCTCAGAACCTTGAGCAGCATCAACTGGCTGCTGTTCGCCCTTGTAGGCACAGTTTGCAGAACTGAGAAAAGAGAACAGGAACCGGTGGCCGGGTCATACAGCGCCGCCTTGCAACTGCAATTCTCCACGCACAAGGAACCGCAAACCTCAGATGAGTGAGCTGGAAGAGCAGAGAGCTGAGGTTGAAAGGAGACATTTACAGGAACAAAGGTGTAAAGGCTGGAATCGACCATGGTTTGTGTGCAATTTGATGCATAAGAGGGCAGAGCTTTGAGAGGCTGGCAATCAGGGCCACTTTGTTGGAAACCTTGTGGGCAGCTGCACGATCCCGTGGCCATGTCGCAAACACTAAAATCCCCACACTGTTCGGGATACTCGCAAGCACTTATGGAAGAGTTGTAAAAAAGTGTCCAATTATGTTCAGTCCGGTAATATGCTAGCAAGTTTGCTGAGAGAGGATCTATCAAAGCATCTCTCAAAGTGCGATTAGATGGTGGGACACGAGTAGGAGTAATAGACCCAAGAACTGTTGCATGCTTATCATAGAACGTTAATCCATCCTCAACAGTCACATAGGCAACGGCCTCTGTATTAGCCGCTAGGCTGTAGCTCCAGTACACAAACCTTGAAGTGGAATCATTACGGTTAGTGAAAAGAATCAGAGTGCCCTTGTTGTTGAGCTCCATACCATAGCTGCCTGGGACACTTAAGTCGGCTTTGCCGCCCGGGACAGAGGACTCACTGTAGAGAGTGGTGTTAACTGTAAAATTCATTCCTGAGTAGAATTGAAACACTGGGCTCTGGTCGAAGCTTTGCCATACAGTGGCGCCTTGCTTGTTTTGCAAAACAAGGTTCCCAGAGTCTTGGAGGGTAAGGTTGTGGACACCCATTCGTGCTGTGTGGGTTTGCCAGGCCGTGTTGACGTTGCCATCATATTGGAACAGTAAATCTCCGTCTGCAGACAAGTAGAGCCGACAAGTGGTTGCCGCAAGAGGCTGGGCGTTATGGGCGGCCCATAGCATGGAACCAGGGTCAATCTTACCGTTGCTTACACCAGCCATACAGTAAGAGCCGGGGGAACCCCGCCAGGTTTCAACATTGAGACGAAACATGCGATTGGGAGAGACAAGAACTTCGTTTTTGGAGTTCACAGGAGTGAGATAAGTGCCCAGAGGGATACTAGAGGGTACTGAGGACTCGGAATCATCACTAATAACAGCAGGCAGCATCGAGGAAAGGAGTAAATCTAACAGAAGCCAGTGCCAGAATGGCGAAGCCATGTTGGCGAAGCAAGCAGAGATTAATCGAACTACAGACACACAGACATATATATATATATCTGACTGTAGACCTACCCTAACGTAAGGCCATAGACCAGCTTGACTTTGAGAAAAGTAATCTAAATAAATATATCAAAACTAGCTTGACCTTCGAGAATCAGCTAACACATACTCTCTCTAAGATGTTGACTAGTTCCAACGTCCGGCTTTGAAATACATTATTGTGCCTAAAGGTCCAGGAGACAACAATCAGCCGAACGGTCCAGGAGTCAGCAATCAAGTCTTTTCAAGAGAGACTGAAATTGACGCACCACCTAGACTTTTGCAAGTGGCAACAATGCTTAAGAAAATAGACTCTATTTTGCACTAGTGGGTAAACCCGCGCTTTGCACGTCTTTTGAGACCTTCAAACTCAAATTTTACCCAAACCTCCTCCTCCCTTTCCGGGAACCTCCAAATTCTTGCTACGTGGTAACTCTGTGAAACTCTTCTTTTTTTGACGGGTCGGTTATTGCGACCGATGTAAAGCACTCTACACGTGTTTGCATCTATGACACATGCATATGCACATAGAACACACACACACGCATATAAAACATGCACACATACATAGAACACACACATATACATAGAATACACATCCACATAGCATATCATGCACACACATGTGCGTACACATACATAGAATACACATCCACATAGCATATGCATGCACACACATGTAATGAACACACATGACTCGTACACATGCCTCCCTTAATGCAAATATATATATGCTTTTTTAAAGGTTTAAGAGAGACCAACATCTCATCAACTACAGCTTTTGGACCACGGTTAGTTTAGAAGAAATGGTGTGTATAGTACGTGTGTGCTAGCCTTTGGTAGGGTTGCTTCTCAAAAATACACTCAAATCCCATCATCTTATCCTATCACCTCTATACCCCATGAAGTATCACAACAGCTCACCCATGACATCCTTTATTTTGAAATTCCTCGTGAGGAGCATCTTCACCTCATGAATCCCACCATCATTGTCCCCTGTGAATCAAGTCATTATTATTGATGGCAACTACAATAATGCCCATGACGTATCGTAGCTCACGCAAATCCTTTTTTCAAACTTTCTCTTCGGAACCATCTTCACCTCATGAATGCCACTATCATTTGTTGAGATGTCAAGCTCATGAATATCCTTTTTTCAAACTTTCTCTTCGGGACCATCTTCACCTCATGAATGCCACTATCATTTGTTGAGATGTCAAGCTCAACATTAGCTGACACTCACAAAGCACCTAGGTGACCATTCGACATTCACATCTGGTGGGTTTGGTAGCTGGCATCGACATATCTATGCCAGAGATTCTACAACTGGACTACACCCACTAGTCCACATCTACCCACTCCACTTTAGCGTGTTCACATTATGGACCGCTTGTATATAGTCTAGTATGTGTATTAGTCACTTTATCTCCTTTGTAGACCTCTTTTGTTGAAGAAGAAGAATAACAATTTTCATCCTCTCATCTTGTGTGTTCTCTTCTAGAGTTTGTGTGAGTGTGTGTGCTTGTAAGCGATCAAGCTCTCTTCCTCCCTACATCTTTTCATGGTATTAGATCTTTGTTCATGCTAAGACGCTGAGTGTGATAAGTAAGAGAAGCATAGGAGGCGATACGAGGGTAAGAGCTTCATCTAAAAAAGACTTAAAATTTTTCCCATTACAAAAAAAATACAAACCTTTTTTAACTAATTCTACGCTCTCTCTCTCTCTCCCCTCTCTCCCCTCTTCCCTCTCTCTCTCTCTCTCTCTCTCTCTATTTTATACACACACACAACATCAGCAACAACCATCGTATTAGGTTCTTTATCTCTCTCTCTCTCTCTCTCTCTCTCTCTCTCCCCCCTCTCTTTCCCCTTAAAAAAAGGGGAAAGAGAGGGGGGGAGAGAACCATCGTATTAGGTTCTCTCTCTCTCTCTCTCTCTCTCTCTTTCTCTCTCTCTCTTTAAGGGAAAAGAGAGGGAGAGAGAGAGAACCATTGTATTAGGTTCTCTCTCTCTCTCTCTCTCTCTCTCTCTCTCTCTCTCCCCTTAAAAAAGGCTCTTTTTTTATTTTCCCCATTTTAAAGATAACAAAATACCTTTAAAAAAACTAATTCTACTATTTTTGTCTTCTCTATGTTTCTCTCTCTCTCTCTCTCTCTCTCTCTCTCTCTCTCTCTCATTTAAATTATGCGAAAAATTTCTCTTTTTCCATTTAATTTCTTGGATCTCAAATATCATGGGAATTCCTCTTTTTGCATTTAAATGATTGAATTCCAAATGTCATGGGAATTCTTTTTTTATCATAAAATAAATTTATCTAAAATTTCTCTTTTTTTTAATAAAAATATCCATTATTTCAAATATGCCAAGAATTCCACTTTTACCATTTAAATGATTGAATTCCAAATGTCATGGAAATTCCTCTTTTATCATTTAAATTTTCTCATACATAAAATAAATTTATCTAAAATTTCTCTTAAAATAAAAATATTTATTATTTTAATATACCAAATTTCTCTTTTTCCATTTAATTACATGCAAGATCTCCATTATCATGGGAATTTCTCTTTTTGCATAAAATTAAAATTACCAAAAATTTCTCTTTTCTTTAATTAATTATTTATACATAAACACTAAAAATTAGTTTTCCATTAATGTGATGAAAATCATTCTTTTAGCATAGGATGACCAATGCTAGAATATGGTAGGAAGTCCTCTTTTCACATTATGCAAAAAAATGAGCTATGTATTAATTTCTAAAAATTTTGCCATAGCTTTGTTGGTATTACTGCTAATTTTTAATATTTCTAAAAAGAATAAGACTTTGTAATACAATTATGATAGAATACTATCCTTAGACTTAAATCCAATTTATGGAAATAAATCATAAGTTTACCATAATTTTATTAGCATAAAAGCATAAAAAGCCATTTTCTTAACCTCTAGCTTAACAAGCTTAGAGATTGATTTTGAATTAAGAATTTATGAGAAGCATTCATTTGCTAAAGAATTAGTCATAGGAATGACTATTCTTTTGGGGAGAGAGAGATATACATAAAAAGCATCCTAATTAAGCATAAAAACTAACTTTTTTGTGATTAACATTAGAATTCTTATAGAAAGCTTGATTTGCATTGAAAAAAATTAATTTGAAACTTCTCAAGCTTGAGAGGGGTTGAGAAGTGAAATCTTTTGAGAATATTAAACCATAAAATTACCTCTTACCTCTTGATTTGGCTTGCTTCTTTATCTTAGAAGAAAGCCCCCAACCACCAATCAATTGGTTTAGTATATTGAGAAGAAAGCTCTAAGGATTGTTGAAGAGAGAGAGAAGCTCGAATCTCTCCAAAATACTGGCATAGTATAGCTCATAGATTTTTTTCAAAAGACTAAGAATCTATTTATAGATGAGGGAGGCAACTAACCAAGTCCAACTGGGTTCTAGAATTTATCAGGTTCAGTTTGACTCAGTTTGGACAAGAGTGTTGGATAAATGTAATCCCAACTCCTTAGTCCAATTTAATATGTGGTTGATAGGCTAGTGGTCTCAGTGTGGTTGGTGTGTAAAGCCTACAAATGGTTGGTGCATGTTGTTCATGCAACTCATACAACTAAAAATAGGGTAGAGGAGTCTCTAAATAAGGTACAAGTCATGATCAAGTGGTTATGTAAGTTTGGTTCATGTCTAATCACAGTTAGTGTCTTCTTGTGTTAATCTCATATCAATTTTCTGCATATACCAATTTTTGTCCCTCATATTCATGATGTTTTGTACAATCTTTGATCCACCTTGAGTATGTTTTGATCAATCTTCATAGCTTAGTTATCATATCCAACATTTGGTATCAGAGCTTGACTCAATCAGGTTTAGTTTATTAGCAAAAACCCTAATCAATTTCTTAATCACCATAGCCAGTTTTTCTCTGTTTGAACCACATGCTGTAGATTGCTTTCGTGCTTACACCTGAGGGGATGAGACCATGATATTTTGACATAGCTTTGTTTCTTTGCTCCCACGCATGCTACAATTCGAAGCTTACTCGCCAATTTCAGCTCAACCTCGCGAATTCGTTATCGCTAGCCAAATCGCCCGTTTTCTGCTCAGCGCAACAATTCGCCTTCGTCGCTTCGAATTGGGTCAATTCCTTTGAGGTGATCCAAGTCCATCAAGTGAAGATTGAGCACACAAAATTCCAACTACATGGTGATACCTATTTTGATTTATATTGATGATATTTTTACTATTTGGGCTTAAGTCATCTATGTGAGCAAGTTTTCAACATCAATCATCATATTTTATCATCATGAGTTCCAAATTCCCCGACAAATTCAACGAAATTGGGTTCCATACCTGGCAAATCAAGGTGAAGGACTACCTCATGAAGAAAAATCTGTGGAGTATGGTCAAGCCACTTTCTGATGATGAAGCAGGTATTTCTGCTGCAATTACAAGAGCTACAATGGCTCCACTTCAAGAAAAAGATGAACAAGCACTTGGTATTATCATTACGACTTTAGAAGATGATTTTATTCATTATATTGATAATGTTGAGTCAGCTATGGAAGCTTGGGAATTATTAGAACGTACTTTTGGTGCAAAGGCAAAGCATTCCAAGATCAGTTTGAAGATGAAACTCTTTGATCTAACCATGGAGAGTAATGAAAATTTAGCAGCTTTGATTAACAGGTTGAAGAGATTAATGACATAGTTGGTTTATGTTAAATCTCCTATTCCTGAAGAAGATGTTATTGCTATCCTGCTTAAAAGCTTACCTTCAAGCTTTAGACAAATTGTGATGGTACTTAAAGAGAAGGAGCCAGTCCCTTCTTTGGAAAGTATCATAAATTCTTTGCAGGAAGAAGACAAGAAGATTACAAAGGATGTGATAGATCCTTATGCATATATTGTTACTATGACATCGGCAAAGAAGAAGTGTACTATTTGTGGTCGTACAAATCATCTTACTAAGGATTGTTTCTCCAAACATCCTTGTGAGTATTGTGGAAAGATGAGTCATCCATCCTCAAAGTGCTACCAAAAAGAACAAAAACAAGCAAAGGCACATGTGGTTGAAGAAGTCAACCAACAAGAAGAAACAAATCTTTGTTCTAGTCTTAGTATAAAAGATGTAGATGAGGAGTATGCTTTTTAGATTATGTCATGTATGTGGTTGAGTCAAGACTTATGTTGTTCCAACTTGACGAGTTGTAGAGGAGAGTACACTACCCTATGTTAGTGTTAAAGGGGAGACTCTTACTCATTGTGTCAAGGAGGTTTGTTAGACTTGATTCATGTTTTGTAAGAAGTTGGTCTTAAGGGGGGATTATTGGATAAATGTAATCCCAACTCCTTAGTCCAATTTAATATGTGGTTGATAGGCTAGTGGTCAGTGGTGGTTGGTGTGTAAAGCCTACAAATGGTTGGTGCATGTTGTTCATGCAACTCATGCAACTAAAAATAGGGTAGAGGAGTCTCTAAATAAGGTACAAGTCGTGATCAAGTGGTTATGTAAGTTTGGCTCATGTCTAATCACAGTTAGTGTCTTCTTGTGTTAATCTCATATCAATTTTCTGCATATACCAATTTTTGTTCCTCATATACATGATGTTTTGTAAAATCTTTGATTCACCTTGACTATGTTTTGATCAATCTTCATATCTTAGTTATCATATCCGACAAAGAGTTGGACCAACTTGGCTCCCTTTTTGATTTGGTTTGATCCAGGAGAGAGGAGAGATAAAAATATCATAATTTTTTTGAATTAAAAACTCATCCACATGTGTGAATTAGGTACCTACCTCAAGAGTCCCCCTCTCCTTACCAAGGTGTCAAAAATGCATCATTATTCAAAAATATCTCATTATTTTAGTAATATCTCATAATTTTTAACTTATAAACCTTGTACTCAGTTAACTCTTCATCTTATGTGAGCATTTACTCATGTTTGGGTATTTTCTTTTATTCTTTAGATTTATCTCATCCCAACACTTGGATTAATCCAATCGGCCCATTGGAACCTTAATTGGACCATAATCTAATTTTTTTTGAAAATGTAGACCCTTAGGCTAAGGTCCTTTATACACATTTTCAATTAATTCCAAATGCACATTAGAAAGTTCTTTTTGAATTTTTGTTTTAGGGGAATCCATTTTAGATAGATAGGAGGATTTTTATATCCAAAGATATCTTAATTTAGGATTCTCTCTCTAGGCCAAAACAGGGTAAAACAAAATCTTTCTTCTATTTCAGAGACGGGAATAATTACAAGAACAGAAGTGGAGGTTTTTACACCTGTACACCTCAAAAGCTGGAGGGTGGAATCTTACATCCTATCTCACTTAAAAAACACGAGATGTCCTCATCTCGCAGTTGTAGTATAATCTCTTTCATCTTCTTCTTCTTCAATCACTTCTAGCATTACTGCCTTGGAAGTGGACGACCGATTTGGGAATGTTTATCCCTCTTTGACTTCTCCTATTTTGAGGCGAAGGTCTGGCATTACTTTGGATTGAAACTGAGGGTTGGTTAGAGAGTCTACCTTTAGGATTTTCCTGATTTTGATGGAAAGGAACCTGATTACTCTAGAAGGAAGGAGCTAGAGTCTAGAATCTTGGTCCCCGATTTCCCCGCCCCGAAAACCTTGATCCAAAAGGAGTTGGGCAATCCATACTGTGATGTCCAAAGCCTTGACAGTTATACCATTTCACTTCTTTGTTCAAGGGTGAAACTTCTGAAGTTGAATTCTAGGGGATTGAGTTCCAGGAAAAGGACCTTTCTTCCATTCTGGAACTTTCCATATTATGAGCTTCACCTTGTTGTCTCTTAGGCGGTGGAAGGTTGAAATCACCTTCTAGAGCTAGAAATGTTTTGAAAGATGATGGTGCTGGCTTCGGCGACATCAAAGGCCTTGGCTAAATGACAACCGCACTGCTTGAGCCATGGAAACTGGCTTGGCATTCTTCACTAGGATATTCAGAGGTTCGTTCAGTCTTTGAATGAACCTGGCCATCAGTTGTTCTTCATTCCCAGCAGTGGAATTTATTTGAGGAGGAGAGTGAACGCTTGGTGATACACTTCAATAGTTTTGCTCCCCTGGGTTAACTCTAAGAATTCGTTCATCTTGGTTTCCAAAAAGCTGGGAGGCTGAATCTCTTCCTTAGGTAAATTTTGAGATCATTCCATGTCTGGGTGTTTCGATCCAGACGGTTTGTCTCGCAGTGGTTTCTCCATGACACTCTAGCTGTTTCTACTATCTTCAGTCTTGCAAGAGCCATTTTACTCTTCTCATTGTACCCGGTGACATCGAAGTATTCTTCCATTGCTTCGATCCACTTCTCCACAACCTCACCCAAGTTTTCCCCTTCACCCTTGAAAGGTACAACTACAATCTATGAAGAGCTTCAAACATCCAAGTTAAGTTCTTCCTCATCGAGTTGGGGGTTAACATTCCTACCACCATGATGACCTCGATCCATGATCATATCAATACGAAAATTCTTGTTAAGTCCCTTTATTTATAATTCAAATCTGACTTTAGATCCAACTGATTATGGGATTCTTTAGATTGGTCATCCCCCCACATAATCATGGGATAAAGATCCCTTCTAATAGAAGAACATAAAGAACTCGTTTATCAAAGAATTATTCATTCATATTCTTATAATAACACAGTAATGGTCCATCAAACCAAAAATTCCATCTGGTCATTCCTCCACGGTAATTTCAGTAATGCAGGTTTTCAATTTGTCATCCCTTAATTAGATCCACTCAGTCAAGGGTTAACAGCAGCAATTTGTCATCCCTTAATTAGATCCACTGGGTCAAGGGTTAACAGCAACAATTTGTCAGCACAATCCACTAATCTCATAGTGATTTGTTGAAGTCATAATCGTCATTCTAGTTACCAATATCATCACTGGGATTTGTCCCATTCATCCTCATTATGGCTTTGTTCAACTTATCTTCTTTCAACCAAAATTCAGGAATCATTATCTTTCAATTAGAATCCAAATCAACTCATCAATTTCTCAACCATAATTCTAAAATCATATCAACCAGCATTTGAATTCATCATTTGGATAGCATTTTTGCTTATAATTTCAAGGTCTTAGATTTACTCATATATATTGTCAGTAAAAAGCTGTAGTTATACCCATGGTATATATTGTCAGTAAAGAGCTGCAATTATACCCACGGTATATACGAGTAGTCACGGTCCTTGGAGTTATAAGGTAAATACCATCATATCTAGCCCTCAAGCAAGTTAGGGATTCCATAAAATTGCGGTACTTCCATCTGAAGACCCAATTACCAATTTATGAATTATTATTTTGAATATCAATTTGTATGAATTTCATCACACAATTACAATCTTTTACTGGTACTTCATAAATTTTTAACATTTCTTGCTTCTCGGTTGATCCACTTTAGCCAATTTGCTCTGATACCAGCTAAAAGACCCTGCCCACTCTGCGCAACAAAATCGAGGGTGCTAGCAGCAACAGAAGTAGCACTTCTTGCACAAGGCAGAGCCTCTCACACTCGGGGCCTCACCCATGGATATCTGGATAAGAGACTAATCCCTTGGTTCTTCCAAAACCGAACCCGAAAAAACTCTCCTCACCTAGAAAGCACAGGCGATTCCTCCAGGATATTTTTATTCTAACATAGTTAAGAACCTTAACTAACTAAACTGATCCGACCGAAACCGTAAGTCACATAACCAGATCAAGGAAAAGACTTGCACTTGGATTATAGAGACCAACGCTTTTTTCCTCATCTCGAGAGGCACAACTGTTGATTTTTTTCCATAGAACAAAGACTATCTGGGATTTACTTCATCTATCGTACCATAACAGAGTTGAGTCTCATTTTAGGGATCCATCAGTCCAGCCTAACCCCATCCACCAGTCCCATGGGTTAGCCAACCGCCCAACCACTGTAGTGATAGGATCTATTTAGGAATTTGGTTATGTTTTATCTCGGGTACCAGGGAAAAGAGTTCCCAGGTCCCCTAGCCGGTGCTTCAAGCAAACTTCAAGATAGTCACACCACTTACACACCCAATATGAAATTGCATGTTTCACAGATTCAGCCGTCTTTAAAACAATATTTTAATGAAACCATAGTATCATTAATCATAATCCTCCAAAATATCCAGGTTGAATTCTAATTTCCAATCATTCTTTCATCGGTGTACCTATGGCATCATTGGCCCCAGAACGCTCCGCCTGTCTACTCAGGGGCCTTTTCAATAGTTCCTAGCTCATAGTACCCAAAAATATATTCACTTATAAAAATCCAGATGGACTCTCCGTTTGAAGATCAGCAAGATCAACCAATAGATCCATATAAAAGAGCCATGGACTCATCCGTTCAAGGGGACAATCAATTAGATCCATGCCCGAGTTAAAAAACCAACTTCAACTCCTTGCTCCATTTTCTTCCTCGACGCACATGTGGGTATCCTCGGTGACCCAGAGCCTGAGCACTGTATGGTCAGCACCCTCTAGGCTCCTTTGTAGGTCACCTAGCCCTTCACTCATAGGCCGCTTCCTTTGTCCCTCATCCACCGTACTGGAAGCTCACCATTTAAATCGAACCGAGGCTAGTCAAGACCTTGGTAGACCTTGCGTGAATGGATGAGATGTGATGTGAATGGATGTGATGTGAATCGGGATAGATGTGAATGGATGTGATGTGAATCGGGATAGAAGTGAATGGATGTGATGTGATGTGATATGGACATGGGTAGATATGAATGAATGAGATGTGATGAGGATAGATGTGATGAGATGTAATATGATGTGACTAGATGAGAATGGATGAAGGACGATGGGAATACATACGATTGGATGTGGATTAAGCAATGTGAATTGATGTAGAAGAATGTGGAATAACGAGAAATAATGTGGAATAATGTGGAAAGAATGTGGAATAATGTGGAAAGATGAGAGTTCAGTAGAAACTATATTTATGACCTGTTTTTAAATGGCTGTTTTATGTCAAGAATGCTGGGGAAGCATTCTTTCATCCGTTGACTCTCCGTCTCTCAGCTGTTGCAACTTTATCACTTAGGTCTCCATGACCTCATTCACAATATGGTCAAAATGCTTCCCCAGCATTCTTGACATAAAACAGCCATTTAAAAATAGGTCATAAATATAGTTTCTAACGAACTCTCATCTTTCCACATTGTTTCACATTATTTCTCGTTATTCCACATTCTTCTACATCAATTCACATTGCTTAATCCACATCCAATCATATGTATTCCCATCGTCCTTCATCCACTCTCATCTAGTCACATCATATTACATCTCATCACATCTATCCTCATCACATCTCATTCATTCATATCTACCCATATCCATATCACATCACATCACATCCATTCACTTCTATCCCAATTCACATCACATCCATTCACATCTATCTCGATTCACATCACATCCATTCACATCACATCTCATCCATTCACATCTATCCTGATTCACATCACATCTCATCTATTCACATCTATCCCGATTCACATCACATCTCATCCATTCACATCTATCCCGATTCACATCACATCTCATTCATTCACATCTATCCCTATTCACATCACATCCATTTCACATCCATTCACATCACATCTCATCCATTCACATCTATTTACATCACATCACATCCATTCACATCACATCTCATCCATTCACATCTATTTACATCACATCACATGTCATCCATTCACATTTCATCGCATCCATTCACATCCATCTCATTCATTACATCCACATCACATCACATACATCCCATCCACATTACATCACGTCCACATCTCATTCTCATCCATTTACATCACATCACATCCTTTCACATATCATCACATCTCAATCTCATGTCATCACATTCACATCCACATCCATTTACATCCCATCCACATCTCTTCACATCCACATCCATTTACATCACATCCCATCCCATCCACATCTCATCACATCCACATCCATTTACATCACATCATATCACATCCCATCCACATCTCTTCACATCCACATCCATTTACATCACATCACATCCCATCCACATCTCTTCACATCACATCCATTTACATCACATTCACATCTTATCACATCCACTCACATCTTATCACATTGCATTCACATCTTATCACATCCACTCACATCCTATCACATCCCATCCACATCTCTTCACATCCACATCCATTTACATCACATCACATTCCATTTACATCTTTTCACATCCACATCCATTTACATCACATTCACATCTTATCACATCCACTCACATCTTACATTAGGGGAAGGTTGAGGTCTATGGGGCCCCTTTAAGCTGCCATGAGATTAAGGAGATGATTAGTGTGAAGGCCAATAGGAAAAATAAATGTGTACAAAAATGTTGGGTTGATTAAGAACCTAAATCTTGTGGTCAAAGGTAGAATCTTACCTTTTTCAGATCTGCCAGCAAAGAAAATCTTCAATATCTTTTCTTTTTATATTTTTATAAAGGAAAAGTTTCAAAAAGTTACCCCCCCTCACTTCCCTCTTCCCTCCAAAAGTAGGGGCATGTTTCTCTCTCCTCCCTTTTAGACTAACCCACTTTCCCCATCTACCACTCTCTACACCCTCACTTGCAGCCCTATCTTCATCTCCAACTTGAGGAAAGCTCTTTGCTACCACCTACTCAGAGAAAGCTCTGTTATCAGCCTCTCTCTCTCTCTCTTGAGGAAGCTTTGTTTATCAGACTCTCTCTCTCTCTCTCTCTCTCTCTCTCTCTCTCTCTCTGTGCAAGCAGGCACCTAATGCAATCTCTCATTAGCTTTCTTTTGAGGAAAGCTCTTTGCTACTAGCTACTGAGAGGAAGCTCTGTTATCAGCCCTTCTCTCTCTCTCTCTAGAGGAAGCTCTGTTTATCAGACTCTCTCTCTCTCTCTCTCTCTCTCTCTCTCTCTCTCTCTCTTTGCAAGCAGGCACCTAATGCAATCTCTCATTTGCTTTCTTTTGAAGGTTAAGCTTTTTGTGTGTGTGTGCATGTGTGTGTGTGTGTGTATTGTGTGTGTGTGTATGGATTTGCAGCGATTTTCTTTGAAGCTTTAGCTAGCTCTCTCTCTCTCTCTCTTTCTCTCTCTCTCTCTCTCTCTCTCTCTCTCTCTCTCTCTCTCTCTCTCTCTCTCTCTGAGCAGGGATTTGTTTTTTTGCCATATTCTTAACATTCAATTTCTTTTTGGGCAATCTATGGCTCTTCAGTGTGTACGCAGGCCATCATCCACTATCGAGTCCATGGCTATTTCCAAAGTACAGGATGATGAAGGTTATTGAATTCCTACCATTTTTAAGTGGTTCATGTGGATAACAATGCAGCCCAGTTTGAGGGGTGCACACAAGGTTCCTCAAAGGCATATGGCTTCCACAAGGAAGGATCTTAGAATTCAAAGTTTGCAACAAGGATGGAAAGCGGCTTGCAAAGGTGCAACATGTTTACACCTCAAGCCAAATACATCTTGAAGATGAGAACTCACCACGGTTCTCAACTAACTGTAAGTTTCAGAACTTGTTTATAGTTTCTTTGCTTTAGAGAAATGCTTGCATGAAGACTATGTGAATATCAAGAACTCCAATGTATTCTATTGTATGCAGATGTTTTCCCTTCAACATGTGTGGAATGGCAGCCTCTAGAATGTTTTATAAGGACCTTCGAAGCATGTCATGTTGATCTAGGTAGGCTTATGTATGCTGGGGAAACAAGTTCCGAACTTGCAAATAGAGGAGTATTTTTCATTGCTGCAACATATGTTGTGCCACAGAGGGAAGGTTTGGAGCACTTGAGCCAATTTCTCCTCCTGCACTAAATAGCCCGGAATGGCCCATTCCAGACCCCACCACAATGGAGAGCTTTCAACGCAGGATTTTCCATGACATTCAGTCAAGCCTAAAGGCTGCATATGGATCCCACAAGATAAGTGTATCTCTTTTCATGCCTTTACTTGAATGCGATTCTTAAGAGCTGCAACAAAAGAAAGCCTCCTACAATAGCCAAATAGACCATTAGCTCCATCACCTACATACGTAAGAAATGTAGTAATATTAACAAAATGAGGTGGAGCATTGGTGAGCGGGTCAATAGGGTATATGAATCCATTCGTCCAGAGGTCAATACATTTTCGCCCTTGTGATCGAAGAGTACCCAATGGCACATTGGTCACACCACTTGTTTTTGAGCTGCGGAGGGTAGCATACTCAGTAGCCAAATCTGCATGTAACCTGAACTTTGGTGCTCTGTTAGATATATCTTCAAGTGGCATTTTCTTTAGGGTTAGGCAATGCTGAAAAGAGCTTCTTGTAGAACACAATGCAAGAGTGAGGATAGGGTATTCTAAGGAGAGTGCAATGAAGTTTTGCTGTAAAAAATATTAGAAGATCATAGATGGAGTGATTAGGTAATAGGAGAAAGGACAAGGAAGATGGCAAGAGGCATAGAAGATGGTAGATTGAGGTTTTGCAGCATAATACAATAGAGAGAGAGAGAGAGAGAGAGAGAGAGAGAGAGAGAGAGAGAGAGAGAGATGTGTAGATTGTAGACGGAAGTAGGGGATATGTATGGTAAACAATGCAAGAATGGAAAGTGGTAAGCTCTGAAGCTATGGAGGTTGACAGAGGGATTTTCTGCACTTCAATATGGGAAAGACATCAGAGAGAGAGAGAGAGAGAGAGAGAGAGAGAGAGAGAGAGAGAGAGAGAGAGAGAGAACATAAAATGATAAAAAGATGAGGCATGGAGCATGAGAGAGTGTGAGATATCTGTAGCATTTGGAAGTGCAGAGGTTATGAAAGCTTACTAATCAGAGATGCAGTGCCATGGCACACCCAAATGTGAGAAAGGGGAAGAGATAGAGAGTGGTAGTGAAACGAGGGCGTCTTAGAGAGAGAATGTAGAGAGAGAAAGTGGGGGGGTCCTAAAAGTGGAGGGAAGAGAGGAGGGAAGGCTTTTCAGCCATTTTGAATTTGGTGAAACCAAAAAGTTACCCCCAATTTAGCTCAAGCAAATATATATTTGAAAAAATAGAAATTCAAATAATGATTGCATAAAGATCCCCTTGTCAGACCTAGTCAAAGTTTGCTTAGAGTCCTTAAGCAAAAGTACTTAAAAACATAATATGGCAGCTTAAAGGGCCCCCATAGACCTCAACCTTCCCCTAATGTCACATTGCATTCACATCTTATCACGTCCACTCACATCCTATCACATTGCATTCACATCTTATCACATCGTATTCTCATCTTATTCACATCCATTCACATTTAGTAACATTTTTCTACTTTCGATACCGATGGGACTTTTTCTAAATTTCTGCCACTTGCTTGGCCTAGTTAAAGGTACTTTTTCTCGATGGATATTTTCATATTCTTTCTCAAATTTCTCAAATGAATTATATTCAATATTCTTCTTTTGAGTAAAAGATTCATGGGATTTACAAAAATCAATTCTACCCATATTTCCCAATAATGCTCAAAATTTCACTATTGATAAATACTCATAATTTGAATTATGCTAAAAATTCCTCTTTTTTCATTTAATTTCTTGGATCTCAAATATCATGGGAATTTATCAAAAATTTCTCTTTTCTTTAATAAAAATATCCATTATTTCAAATATGCCAAGAATTCCACTTTTACCATTTAAATGATTGAATTCCAAATGTCATGGGAATTCCTCTTTTATCATTTAAATTTTCTCATACATAAAATAAATTTATCTAAAATTTCTCTTTAAATAAAAATATTCATTATTTTAATATACCAAAATTTCTCTTTTTCCATTTAATTACATGGATCTCCATTATCATGGGAATTCCTCTTTTTGCATAAAAATAAAATTGCCAAAATTTTCTCTTTTCTTTAATTAATTATTTATGCCTACACACTAAAAATTAGTTTTCCATGAATGTGATGAAAATCATTCTTTTAACATAGGATGACCAATCTTAGAATATGGTAGGAAGTCCTCTTTTCACATTATACATAAAAATGAGCTATGTATTAATTTATAAAATTTTTACCAAAGCTTCGCTACTGCTATTACTGCTAATTTTTAATATTTCTAGAAAGAATAAGACTTTGTATTACAATTATGATAGAATACTATCCTTAGACTTAAATCCAATTTATGGAATTAAATCATAAGTTTACCATAATTTTTATAGCATAAAGGCATAAAAAGCCATTTTCTTACCCTCTAGCTTAACAAGCTTAGAGATTGATTTTGAATTAAGAATTTATGAGAAGCATTCATTTGCTAAAGAATGTCATAGGAATGACTATTCTTTTGAGGAGAGAGAGATATACATAAAAAGCATCCTAATTAAGCATAAAAACTAACTTTTTTGTGATTAACATTAGAATTCTTATAGAACGCTTGATTTGCATTGAAAACAACTAATTTGAAACTTCTCAAGCTTGAGAGGGGTTGAGAAGTGAAATCTTTTGAGAATATTAATGAAAACCATGAAATTACTTCTTACCTTTTGATTTAGCTTGCTTCTTTATTTTAGAAGAAAGCCCCCAACCAATCAATTGGTTTAGTATGTTGAGAAGAAAGCTCCAAGGATTGTTGAAGAGAGAGAGAAGCTCCAATCTCTCCAAAAGTAGAGGATTTTTAAGGGATAATAGAAAATATTACTATTTTAATGTAATACTGGCATGGTATAGTTCACAGATTTTTTTAAAAAAAGACTAAGGATCTATTTATAGGTGAGGGTGTTAGAATTAGGGTTGCAGAAAAGCACACAAAGCTTGGAGAAGAAGAAGCAAGAATGCACACAACACATAATGTATTAGAGTGTGTCAATGTACAAAAGATTAGTTAGCCCTAGAATGATGGGCGTATATACAAGCCGGGGGAAAAAACCTCCTAAAGAGGAAAAAAGTACCCCGGCGGTCCTAAGTGTGTTCACACACATCACTGCCTATATATATGGCAACAAATCCCCCTGGGAGTGATGGTGTGAACGAGAGCTAGCACTCATGTATAGGGAAATGCCATGCCCGAAGTAGATTAGTCCACAAAGGGGACTAGGCCCAAAGCTTTGCGAAAAGCTTTGAACTTCTCACGAGGAAGCACCTTTGTGAAAAGATCGACGAGGTTGTCCTGTGTTGGCACATAGACCAAGCTGATCTCTCCTGCTGAGAGTCTCTCCCTGACATAGTGATAATGCACCTCAATGTGCTTTGTGCGAGCATGAAAAACTGGGTTCTCGCAAACTGCCAATGCTCTCTGACTGTCAGTGTAGATAGAGGTGGTAGTCTCCTGTCCAACACCCAAGTCAGCATAAGCCGTCTGAGCCACACACACTCAACCGTAGCTGTGAAAGCTGCCCTATACTCAGCTTCAAACACCATATTAGTGAATTTGGGAATTTCCCAATTCCCATTTTTGAATACTTAAAAAAGGGGACATGGATAACATGTTTGTAAGTTTCTCAAAACCCTATCATATGACCTATCGTTGGAAAGCGCTTGAAAAATGGAATCTAAAGAGCTATAAAGCGCTCATTTTGGATTAGTGGTGTTCAAGTTATGGTTAATCCAAACTTTTGACCACGTGTCCCAAACTTGTGGGAAATTTCCATATTCCCCAATATGGTGTTTTCACAACTAGAAGTGGCCACAGTAGGTTGCTTCTTGCTCAACCAAGATATGCATGAGCTACCGAGAAGCATGAAACAAAAACCACTTGTGGACACTCTTGTGTCATAGCAACTCTGAGTTCAAAAAAGCATGTAAATCTGGCAGCAACGATCCCCCCTTGGGATAAAACAACCCAAGATGTATGGTGCCACTCAAGTAGCGAAAGATGCGTTTAACTGCCTTCCAATGATGCTGAGACCCTGGGCTATGCATAAACCTGCTCACCTGTGAGACTGCAAACTGAATGTCCGGCCTCGTAATGCATACATAAATGAGGCAACCAGATAGAGTGTGATATCAAAGTGATCTCCAGCATCATGAAGACTTAACTTCAAACCTCCATTGGAGTAGCAATAGACTTGCAGTCTTCAAGGCCAAATCTATGCAACAATGTCTCAATATACTTTGTCTGACACAAAGCAATACCTCCATCACACTGCTTAAATTGTATCCCCAAATAATGCCCCAAATCTAACATCTCAAAAGAGGCATTCAAATCAGCCTTAAAATCAGCAATATGACTCTCATTTGGTCCTGTGAGCAGCATGTCATTGACATAGAGAGCAATGATTAGATGTACATCATCCACACGTTTAGCATACAAAGTGCTTTCTGTTGGACTATTCTGAAAAAACCATGTGCAATCAAATATGCATGTATCTTTTCATACCAAGCTCGTGGAGCTTGCTTTAAACCATATAAAGCCTTTTTCAACCTGCACACTTTGTTTTCCTGCCCTCTTTGAACAAAACCATGAGGCTGCGATACACACCTCCTCATGCAAATCTCCATTCAAGAACGCAGTCTTTATGTCCAACTGATGTACATTCCAACCATTATGAGCTGCCAATGCACAAATGCTACGAATGGTAGTCATACGACGTGGGAGCAAAGGTCTCATCAAAATCAATGCCCTTTTCTTGAGCATAACCCTTTGCAACAAGTCTAGCTTTATAGCGATCAACACTGCCATCTGGCTTTCGTTTCAACTTAAAAACCCACTTACATCCAATGGCCTTTTTACCAATAGGCAAATCACACAAAGACCATGTACCATTCTTCATTATAGCATCATATTCACTTTGCATTGCAGCCAATGAATTTTTTGATTTTTGTGCCTCATCAAATGAAAGAGGTTCTTCCTCTTCACACATACTAGACACAGCCAAAGCATAACAATCTGATGCATAAGAGGCATGCCAAAAACCTGAACGAGTATGTCTAGATATAGGTGTATCAATTTTACTATCACGCAAGGTTTGCACTAGCCATTTAGGCATACATCTAGCTTGCTCATTTTCAGCCCTATCCTCATGAAGGGTGGTTGCAAGATCAGGGTGCCCAATTTTGTCCACTCAGGCATCGTGTAAACAGTAAAAAAACAGGCATTTGTTTACCTTTAGTGGCTAATCTCTCCTAGTAAATAAAGGAATTTCGTTTCAAGTTCTTTAGATGGAACATCATATTCAAAGTTGGAAATATAGTTGCATAATTTTATTAAGAATTAGATAGTTAAAAGTCCTAATTTTCTTAGGTACAAAGTCAATGTATACACCTTGTCCCAAATTTGAACTGATTCCATAAAATGCTAATATCTTTTACATATAAACTCATATGAGATTCCCACTTTGTACCTTAGATCTTCACATAATATAGAGCTTAACTTGATTTTTTGAGAAAATTTTAAGATATTTGTCTATTTTCTTTAAATATTTCAAGGTCTTTAAAGTGTTATCATATACGCCACTTTTTGTACCCACAATAGCTACCACTTAAAATCCTCAATCTTGTAGATCAAAAGAGTGGGTAGATACTAGGAAATTAGTAGAATGTGGTGGTTAGTAAAAATTACAAATCCAATGGTTGGATTTTTAATCATCTCTTTTTCAAAATTCTTCCAGACTATCAGAAGGCCTGCAAATATTAATAATCTAATTAGTAAAATTACATTTTTGATGTGAATCATCTAAAACCTATAGGGACTAGTGTACTTGTAATGGTGTATCTATGGAAAAATAAATTGGATCACTCTAAGTATGGAAAGATCATTTGTTTATCATTTCATCATATTTTTTATTAATTTTGATTAATTAGACTAATTTAATTTAATTTAAGTTATATTGAGTTACTTTAAGGGCAAGCGTATTTTTTATTATTTGCTTGATCTCATTTTAAGTACCTTGCCCCCCAAAATTTGCTCTCCAAGCATTGTCCCAATCCAACATAAACTGGATAAAACTGGACACCCTGATCTTGCAACAACCCTGAATTACATCCTGTAAATCTGCATCAGAAATAGGCTGATCTATGATGTCATTTGAAATCTGCATAGGGCTGAGTATTTACCTCATTAGGACTTACATTTGAATTCCCACCTGTAAATGGAGGCAACAACGTATCAAATACATCCCATGAGCTCATGTCTCTTTGGTACATGATAATAAAGGCTGCACAGCATCTTCCACAAAAGCAACATCTCGACTAATCAAGATACGCTTTGACTACGGATGATACAATCTTTAACCCTTGCTCTCAGCACTGTAACCAACAAAAATGCATTTGACAGCCTTATCATCCAATTTTCTGCTTTGTTGCACAGGCACTAAAGCATAGGCCAAGCAACCAAAGACACGCAAGTGACCAATAGAAGGCTTCCTGCCATGCCAAGCTTCGTATGGAGTAGTAGACTGTAAGGCTTTAGTGGGACACCTATTCAGTACATATGCAGCACACACGATAGCATCAAGCCAAAACGCATGTGGCAAAGCTTGGCTCTTGACCATACATCGTGCCATCTCCATAAGTGACCTGTTTTTCCTCTCAGCAACACCATTTTGCTGAGGGGTATACGGCACTGTACATTGGTGTTTTATCCCACGACTAGCCAGAAATGCATCAAACTCTTTAGACATGTACTCCCCTCCTCGATCAAAACGGAGGGTGCCCACAGTACAATTGGATACATTTTCAACCATAAGTATAAACTGTTTAAAGCACAAAAATACTTCGGACTTTGCCTTCAGTGGATATACCCATGCATGCCTTGAGTAATCATCAATGAAAGTCACGAAGTACAAGTGTTTACCAAATGACGGAGTTTGCATAGGCCCACATACATCACTATGTACAAGTTGCAATTTGCGACGAGTGGCCCGCATAGAACCATCCTTTGGAAACGCAGAAACGTAGAACGCTGCATTTTGCCTAAAATACAGCCTTCACAAACATGTTTCAATGGTGCCTCAAGAGGGGGCAATGAAGCAACCATATCAAATTTCTGCAAACGTAGCAAACTAGCAAAGTTCAGATGACCAAAACGAGCATGCCATAGTTTTGCATCTGAAACTGCCTTTTCATCAGAAACTGCATTTGTTGAATCTTCCACACACTTGTGATAAGAATTGAGCCTATACAACCCACGAAACAAGGTGCCAGATACAATAATCGTATCACCAGAAGTCAAATCATGAACAGTACATCTGTCATCCACAAATTTGACTACAAGTCCAAGTCTAGCAAGCGCAGAGAGAGACAATAGATTTTTCTTTATCCCTGGTACATACAAAGCATCTGAAAGTGTGAAAGCGCTGCCATTTGCAGTAGTAAGCATAATTTTACTAATGACCTTCACTGGGTAAGAAGCATTATTGGCACATGTGACAGTATTCCCATTAGGGACAGCCTCAAGACAAGTGAACATATCACGATGCGAGGTAATGCGCTTTGTAGCACCACTGTCAAAATACCAACAAACATTAGAGTCAACAGAAACTGCCAAACATGCATCATGTACAGATGGGTCATACTGGCAATACATGCTAAATGCCCATTTTGTATCCTGCACAACATTTATAAAATCTGCATTTGTAGAAGCATCCACTATTGTGGCTACATTTGACTCTTTCTTCTTTCCCTCTTTAGCCTTTAGCTTAGGGCAATTCTTAATGACATGATCAGTTGCCTTACAATAGTTGCACCTCATTTTTTTCTTGCCTTTATCAACAAGAGCCTTCTCAGACCTATTGTTGCTACCTGTGGAAGGAGAAGAAGTTGCAGACCTACTACTAGGAGAAGAAACAGTGGAAGGAACTGCCTTACCACTTCTTCTCTGTTGGACAGCAACAAATGCGAGATCAACTGCATGCTGCCTACTAGCCTTGTTTTACCTAGACTACGCTTCTTGCAAGAGCTTGTTGACTAAAGTATCATACTTGACAACATCAGTGATGACAAGTCTCCATGTGGAAGCAAAAGTTTGATATGACTCAGGTAAAGCATCAAGAACAGTCTGCACAAGAGAATGATCAGGAATAATCTCACCCCTGCAGAAATCAACTGTTCCTTGAGATCTTTAATCTCAGCAAGAAAAACATTCATGTCATCATCTTCCTGCATAATATTTGATTCTAGCTCTTTACGCAGGTAAGAGATTTTTGCCTCGTTATACAACCTGCATACAAACCAGCTAGAATATCCCAAGCCTGTTTTGCTATTTTAGCTGAACGAATATGTGGGGTGATGTTACGTTTGACAGAAAGTGCAATCAAGGCATGAGCTTGCGCATCTTTACCATCCAGTAGAGTGGGTAAAAAAGTAGCAACAGTAGAGCTGCTAGAACCTGCAACATCCTCAACAGATCCTACATCCACAGAACTTGAACGTACATCCATACCCTGCACAATGTTCCACACTCCTTTTGCAACCAAAACATGCTGCATCATGTATGCCCAAAGTGGGTAGTTGTTGTCTCCATCTAATTTGTCATCAGAAAGATAACATGCGAAATACATCATTGCTGTTATCAGTCATGGCCACTGACTGAAACTGATGCAAAAGCTACCTGTAATGAAGCAAAGACTGAACAGAGAAAACCTCATGCTATGTAGCATGGTCCACAATAGAATACGTATGCCTGTTTTGCAAAAAAACTGCACTGTCAAAATTTTTGTAAAAAATGACGAAAACACCTGTGCAAAACTTGCAATGCAAAAACGGAGCCCGAAACAACCTCAGATGCGATTTCTGAGAACGCGATTTGTAGAGTATAGGGACTTGCAAGCGCTCGTGAAAGCTCACCTCAATCAGAGAACGTGAGTCGGAGGGTGCCGGCGGCGTACCCTGGGAGCCGATGCCTGCTCTGATACCAATTGTTGGAATTAGGGTTGCAGGAAAGCACACAAAGCTTGGGGAAGAAGAAGCAAGAATGCACACAACACACAATGTATTAGATTGTGTCAATGTACAAAAGATTAGTTAGCCCTAGAATGATGGGCGTATATACAAGCCGGGGGAATAAACCTCCTAAAGAGGAAAAAAGTGTCTCGGCGGTCCTAAGTGTGTTCACACACATCACTGCCTATATATATGGCAACAGAGGGAGGCCACTAACAAATTCCAACTAGGTTCTAGAATTTATCAGGTTCAGTTTCAATTCGGACAAGATTTGGATCAGTTTGGCTCCCTTTTTGATTTGGTTTGGTCCACGAGAGAGGAGAGATAAAAATATCACAATTTTTTTGAATTAAAAACTCATCCACATGTGTGAATTAGGCGCCTACCTCAAGAGTCCCCCTCTTCTTACCAAGGTGTCAAAAATGCATCATTATTCTAAAATATCTCATTTTTTAGTAATATCTCATAGTTTTTAACTAATAAACCTTGTACTCAGTCAACTCTTCATCTTATGTGAGTATTTACTCATTTTTGGGTATTTTCTTTTATTATTTAGATTTATCTCATCCCAACACTTGGATTAATCCAATTGGTCCATTGGAACTTTAATTGGACCATAATCCAAAAATTTCTGAAAATGTAGACCCTTAGTCTAAGGTCCTTTATACACATTTTCAACCAAATGCACATTAGAAAGTTCTTTTTGAACTTCTATTTCAAGGGAATCCATTTTAGACACTAGGAGGATTTTTATATCCAAAGATATCTTAATTTAAGATTATCTCTCTCTAGACTTTTTCTCTCTCTAGGCCAAAACAGGGTAAAACAAGATCTTTTTTCTATTTCTTCAGAGAGGGAAATAATCACAAGAACAGAAGGGGAGGTTTTTACACCTTTACACCTCAAAAGCTAGAGAAAGGAATCTTATAGTCACAATAAATACTCTTGTTATCCAACGTTTATTCAAATTAAGCTAAGATAATAAGCTTACCAATCCATGATGTTGTGTTTGGTGTGTCATTCATAGTCCTACTTCCACACAAGGCATCATGTGCTTGCTCCATTCCTTGGATTGGAGAGGCTGAAGGATCATGTACATTCGGTAACTCAAAATCCACATTGCAATTGTAAATTTTAGGAATCTCTTCCACCTTCTCAATATGTCTGCATGCTAATATCATTCTATGAAGAACATCTACATGAGATTCCTTAGATAATAAGTATTTGACCACATGCTTCTAATAGGGTGTGCCTGTGGGAGAATCTTCTATTGTAAGATCAATAACCCTTACAGTGAGGGGGGTGAGTCACCCTGGCCAAGAGTCACCCTTAGTGACCTTAGTGAGGGGGGTTACCCCCCTCACTAGTCACTCTTAGTGAAAGTGCTAAGGGTGAACCAGGTCACCCTTTGTCCTTATTGAGGGGGGTTGATAAAGAGAATGTGGAGGAGAGGGAGAGCTTCAAACCCTAGCAAGCAAACACACACACACACAAGAGAGAGAAAGACACAAGATGTAAGATTCCTCCCTCTAGCGTTTGAGGTGTAAAGGTGTAAGAACCTCCCCTTCAGTTCTTGTAATTATTCCCCTCTCTGAAATAAAAGAAAGATCTTGTTTTACCTTGTTTTGGCCTGGAGAGAGAAAATGTCTAGAGAGAGATAATCCATAATTGAGATATTTTTGGATATAAAAATCCTCCTAGTGTCTAAAATGGTTTCCCCTGAAACAGAAATTCAAAAAGAACATTCCAATGTACATTTGAAATTAATTGAAAATGTGTAGTATAAAGGACCTTAGCCTAAGGGTAAAGATTTTCATAAATTTCTAGATTATGGTTGAATTAAGGTTCCTATGGACCAATAAGGTTCCTATGGACCAATAAGATTAATCCAAGTGTTGGGATGAGATAAATCCAAAGAATAAAAGAAAATACCCAAAAATAAGTAAATGCTCACACAAGATGAAGAGTTGACTGAGTACAAGGTTTATTAGCTAAAAACTATGAGATATTACTAAAAAAATGAGATATTTTGGAATAATGATACATTTTTGACACCTTGGTAAGGAGGACTTTAGTATATACTTACCTTAACGGTTTGTATGACATAAATATTTTCTCTATTATTTATAAGCAGATAGTGGGCATGATATACAACCAATGCTAAGAGTTTAAAGAGGTCAACTTATAGGTGTGCAAAGGCAGACTTCAATTCATATATATATGTAGAAGATGGTATTATGGAGGTTCTGAGTAAACCTAAGCATGCGAAAAGAATAGAAAATTAAAATATTTTTTTGGCGGGATAATTTTAGAGGCAGACATCATATTGCCTATAGGTGTAAATTTTGACCCACAACATAGGCATTTGTTTTCATGAAGGAAATTCTTGTTATGAAATATGGATAAGGGTAGCGGGAAGAAATTGTAGTCTATATCATGTACATATATGCATGTACATATATGGTGGTTGGCAAAATTTCATATAGTATGCATATGTTGATGTTTGATCCAGATAGCCATTATCATGAATGTAGGTGATGGTATATCTAAGAGTAGTGTAGGAATGAGCTCTAGTTATAATTATTTTAGAGTACATGTGAAGGATGTTGAGAGATGGTATGTCTAAGGGTAGTATAGAATGAACACAAACGGCCTTTTTAGTGATTCCATTCGCCTAGCCATGCTCAGATGACCTATTTCACAAATTTTGAGTACCAACATGACTATGTTTCGATGCGATGTGCAGACGTCAAAAAGTGATTTGCTGCATCAGCAAATCGCTTCAGACATAAAAGCGATTTGCTGCATCAGCAAATCACTTTTTGATGTATGCACATCGCATCGAAACATAGTTGTGTTGGTACTCAAAATTTGTGGAATAGGTCATCTGGGCATGCCACGTGGACGGAATGACTAAAACATGCCGTTTGTGAAAATCGACTTTCGATCCTCCAACTTTCTTCTCCGGAGCATCTGAAATTTGATGCAAAAACATCAAGTTTTGTGATAGAGTTGATGTTTTGCATCAACTTCGATGCAAAACATTGAGTTGTGTGGAAAAGTTGAGGTTTTACATGAACTTTAATGTAAAACATCAACTTTTAGGGGCTATTTTTCTGAACTTTGAAATATTTTTACATTTTTTATGAGAATTATTTTTATTTTTATCACCAATAAATCTGTAAAAGCTCATTTCCAATAGTAGATAGTGGCCAATAAAATCTCAAAAATTTTAAAAAAAATCTTATAAATCATAGAATTAAAGAAAAAATATGCATAGGATAAGGTGATATAGGTAGAACATAGGTTTAGGGGGGCTAAGGACGTGCAAAACACATATGGTCACAACCATTGACTACAAATTTGAGATGAGGTCATTAAAAAAATACTTGTCTATGTAACCATGTTACCTTTGTATCATAAATAATATCGTTACATAGTAGATGCCAAAAATTCATGATAGTAGAAGAGCTAGATGAGATAATCAATGATGACCTATAATCCATTGATTTTAATCTAGATGTGCAAGGCTCCATTGATTTAAAAACCGCGAGTCAATTGATTCGTCAATCCTGATTTTTGTTTACAATTCAGTTTTAAAGCTGAAGAACTATAAGCAAATACATGTGGTGGAACCATCTATGTTGAGGAGGGGGGTGCATGTGAGCCTGGACTCTGCCATGCCTATGTGCAGTAGTATGCTCTCCAGCATAGGGGACCTTGAATCTACCGTCATCTCGTGAAAGCTCCAAGCTCTTCTCTAAAACCTTTCCAGAAGCCCTAAGCTCCTCTCTTTTTTCTTTGTACACAAAGACAATGTCATGAGCGAAGCTTCAATCTCCAAGCATCCTTCGCATGTCCTCCAAATAATTATAACAAGAAAATCGGCCTTTGATCCTCTAACTTTCTTCTCCGGAGCATCCGAAACTTGATGGAAAACATCAAGTTTGTGGTAGAGTTGATGTTTTGCATCAACTTTGATGCAAAACATCGAGTTGTGTGGAAAAGTTGATGTTTTACATCAACTTTTCCATAAAAACTTGATGTTTTGATATTTTCCATCAAGTTGATGCAAAACATCGAGTTTTATGAAAAAATTGATGTTTTACATCGAGTTGATGCAAAATATCAACTTTTCCACAAAACTCGATGTTTAGTTTTATGGGAAGTTGATGTTTTGCATAACGTTGATACAAAACATCAAGTATTGTAAAAAAGTTGATCTTTTGTATATAAAGTTGTTGATATTTTGCATATAAAGTTGGTGTTTTACATCAACTTGATGCAAAATATCAAATTTTTTAAAAAGTTGATGTTTTGTATCAAGTTGATGAAAAACATCAACTCTTAGTTGAGAAGTTCTTACTCAGCATTAAGTTGATGTTGTAGCTAAAACATCCTTACCATGTGTAGTAACCAGTAGGATTCGAACCTAAGTCCATGCCTCATATTTTACAAAAAAGTATTTTAAAAAGTATAAACTTTTATTTCTTAAGCGAGCTTTTTCATGCTTCCTAGACTCTCAATAACTAAAATTACCATTTAACCCCTTTTTGTCACATCAAGAACACATCTTCTTTAGAAATGAGTGTTATTTTTTAAAAATTAGACAACTTTTAAATAGCTTATTCATAATATTTTAAAATTTAGCTATACATAACGAAATCTTTTTAAAAAAGTATATATTATCAATTAAGAAATTATGATACTCAAGAGCCTCAAAATGGATTTTAATACTACTCTCATCTCAAGAGCCAAAGCTTCAAGTGTACACATAGAAGAAAAAATATGTATCTGTGAATAGTGTCTTAAGAAGAGGATGCCTCGTCTACCTTCTCAGGGAAAGGCATATCAACTGTTAATGGTGTAGCAATGATTATGAGGAACCATAACTATGCCATAAGCTATATGTTTAGAAAATAGCTTCTTTTTATAGTTGTACCATTTTTTTAATGGATTAAAGATGGAAATAATAAAAATTGTCTCTATTTTGGCATGTTTTTTGAAAACTAATTGTTATATTTTCAATTATAAGCTCAAAAAGTAAGCAAAATGAAGTCTTTTTTTTCATGTCAATTTTTCTAAGAAATGTATAAAGTGCCCAAAATATTATCTTTTTTTGGTACGCATGCATAGACCACTTTTAAAAAGAGGTTAAAAAATTGAAATTTTTTTATGGAATCTTTGAAAGATGCCAAATGTTTCTCGTTTTCAAGAAATATTACCTATTTTTTCCACAATAGTGTTAAGGGATAAAAGAACCTATGTAAAAGGATAAATGAATGAATCATGTTGTAACTTACATCAGTGAAACAATGTGCTTAGTAATTTAGGTAAACCTCATAGATGAATGGTTCTAATCACTGGTAAGCAGGTGGTTGGGTGGATCTAATGAGTCAGGTGTTTCCTTTACAAGATACTAGAAACCGAAAAGAGATCCTTGACATTTTAGGTAGGACCCCCAACCCTATGAAGATTGCGTATAAATCAAATCATCTGAGAGAGCCACCGATGAGATAGCTCTCACAATGGGTTAGGATTGATCTTACCGAGTTAGGTGCCTCCCTATCCCTAGTGACGGGATGGCTGGTATCTTAAGGTGGTATCAGAACTTTGGTTTCTGGGAGTAAAGACTCTTAAATTTATAGTCTAAATTGATGAGTATGGCCTTGTACTAACGTCAGTGTTGACCATATTGGCATAGTTTAAAGGGATCTTTGATCATCTGTTGTGGTAGTCAAACCACTTGTAGAACGAAAGGGTTGGGGAGAATACTTTTTGGATCATTACCAACCATCATCATCATTGATTGACTATAATGGAATTTTTTATTGTCTCCATCTATTGGTTATTAATGAAGTAAAGTTAGGAACTTGGATGCTAAAATATACATGCTCTGAGTTTTAGAAAAAAAATATGGTTTTGAAATACTTTATATTTTTGGAGTCCACGTAGTGTGGATGAGACCTTAGAGGTAATTGGAAAACCAATCTAGGACTACTTTTCACATAACATCATTAGAGATCTATAATGGCAATCTTGCCATGGATTGGCTAGAAGCAGATAAATGCCAACCTCAATTGAGAGACTAGAAAAGTCTTAAGAAGTAGTAACCTCAAGGAAAATTGGTAAACCCAAGCCACAATTCAAAAAAATAGGCAAATTGGAAAGGGGCCTTAGGACAAATCAAAGGGTGTTTGCAGTTAAAACTCATCAAAACCAATGATGATACTAAAAAGAGGGACCTAGACTGCCAACAAGGTTACATAGACCATTTCCTCGTCATCTTCTCCCTCCATGCATAGCGACGGTGTTGACATGTCTCTGTCTTATGCGCACATGCTTTGGCTGCCTCTTGCTCCTATAGAGAAACCCCTCCCTTGCCTCTCAATCCAAGGGACACTCCCCCTCTTGTGACCTCGCTACCCTCTCTCACAATTCGCTCCATTGCCACAGCAGTAGGCATCCTCTCACCACCCTTTCTCTCATCTCCTTGCCAGCTCTCACCCCCTCTCTATCTAATGGCTTCCCTCATCTCTTGGCCAGCCCTCTCCCTCGCTAGGTCTCACCTCCGCCTTCTCTCATTTACTCGCCCAACCTACCCCTCACCACCCTTCACAGGCTCTCTTCTTTTCTCAACCCTCGTAGCCTCTCCCTCCCCCTCTAACAAACCCCTCACCAGCCTTACCCTCTATAAAGCCCTCTCCCTTGCGCACCCTCTCATCTCACCACTTCTTCTCTCAGTAGGTGACACACACACACATGCCACCTTAGGAGTTATTTGGGTAGTCTTTACCTCTTCTTCGGCCTTTCTTGAGAGAGAGAGAGAGAGAGAGAGAGAGCACCTTATTTTCTATATTTTAGAGAGAGAGCACCTTATTTTCTATATTTTTGGACGTTGTGCCTCTTTAGCCCTCCTACTAGCTTAGAGATAGCTAATATAGTTGTTTGTTTGCTTTTGCGAAAGACCTTCCACCTTTATTACAGAGTAGGCTGGCCCAGAGTGCCAAGGCAACCATACGGGTGGGCTTTTATGGATTGGATGAGAGAGCCAAGACAATTGGATCTCTCTTTGAGAGTTCATACAAGCACTGCATATGTTTTTCCTCAAGGCCTTATGCATGAGGATCTATGTATGATGCTCTATGCATGGGACTTTATACATGAGGCGTATGTATGAGCCTTATGTATGCATAAAGGCTCTATGCCTGAGCATTATGTATTAAGCTCTATGCATGAGACTCTATACATGAGACTCTATACGTGAGCTCTATGCATAAATCTTAATGCTGCATAAGGTTCTATGCATGAGCCTTATGCATTAAGATCTATGCATGAGGCTTCACCATTTGGGACTCTATGCATGAGTCTTATACATTAAGCTCTATGCATGAGCCCTATGCATTAAACTATATGCATAAAGCTTAATGAATAAGGATTTATACATTAATCTCTATGCATAAATCATTATGCATACATCTTAAGCATAAAACTTTATGCATAAGCTTCATTAAGTGTTATGCATGACCTTATTCATAAAGCTTAATGCACAACTAGAAACTTTGCTTTTTGTGGTGGCTAGTTTTAGGGTTTCTTCTTCAAGAAGATCAACCATGTACAAGCCTTCTCACAAGCATAAGAGGTAAGCCTCTGGACCTTTCCCTTGTTATTTTTGCACCTTCGGGTTCCAGGGATTATTTTTCTTACATGTGTGGTTTTCCTCTAGGACTTATGCATGCATGATTCTTTTGCATTAACTCTCTATGCATAAGGCTTATGCATTATGGTTCTTTGCAGCATGAGGCTCTTTGCATGAGTCTCTATGTATGAGCCTTATGCATTAAGGCTCTATGCATGAGGCTCTATGCCTAAGCTTCATGTAAAAGCTTTATGCATGCCTAAGCTTATGCATAAAGCATAGAGCTAATGCATGCATAAAACTTTAAGCTTATGCATAAAGATTTATGCATGCCTAAGCTTATACCTAAAGCATAGAGCTAATTCATGCATAAAGCTTTAAGCTTAAAAACTTTCTGCATACATCTTACGCATAATTTTCATTAAAAAGCGCTTTATGCACTCAACCTTATACATAAAGCTTAATGCAAAGCTAAAAACTTTACTTTTTGTGGCTAGTTTTACGGTTTCTTCTCCAAGAAGATCAACCGCGTAAGTACAAGCCTTCTCCACAAGCATAGGAGGTAAGCCTCTTGACCTTTCTCTTTTTTATTTTTGCACCTATGCAAAGGTTGAAAATGAGACTTGGGATTTGGTGCCATTTCCTGAAGGCAAGAAAGCTATTGGATGTAAGTGGGTGTATAAGGTGAAACATAACAGTGATGGTAACATAAGCAGGTACAAGGCTAGATTGGTAGCCAAAGGATATGCACAAAAACATGGGATTGATTATGAGGAAATGTTTTCCCTGGTTGCAAAGATGGCAACTTTGAGAGCTATGATTGCTGCTAAAGACTGGTTTTTACACCAAATGGATGTAAAAAATGCATTCTTGCATGAGAAGAAGTTTATATGGATCAACCACCTCTGGTTCTGAGGATACACGTCACCAAGAGTATGTATGTAAGATTTGTAAGGCCTTGTATGGGGGCTGAAGCAAGCTCTGCAAGCATGGCATGACAAGATTGCTGAGTATCTTGTCACTTTTGGTTTTCATATGGCACATGTAGAGATCACTCTTTGTATGTGCAGGTCACCAAGAGTATGTATGTAAGATTTGTAAGGCCTTGTATGGGGGCTGAAGCAAGCTCCACGAGCATGGCATGACAAGATTGCTGAGTATCTTGTCACTTTTGGTTTTCATATGGCAGATGTAGAGATCACTCTTTGTATGTGCACAAGAGTGATAAGGGTATTGTGATCATCACCATCTATGTAGATGATCTTATTGTTGGGGGTCACAACTTAGAAGACATTGAGCATGTGAAAAGTCTTTTAAAAAGGAAGTTTGACATGAAGAATTTGGGAGATCTGCGCTAACTTTGGGCATTGAGGTCATTCGCACACTTGATGGTATTTGGCTATCACAGAGACAGTATGTTGGACATGTTGTCCAAATATGGGTTTGCTAGTTGTAAGCCAATCTCGATCCTAGAGTTGGATATGTTGTCCAAGTTTGGGATGGCTGGTTGTAAGCCAATCTCGATGCCATTAGATCAAAATGGCAAGCTTGGTGCAGATCCAGGTTATGTGTTGGAAGATTTTGGGGAGTTTGATCTATGTCATGATCAACAAGCCAGATTTGAGTTACAGTATTGGCTTAGAGAGCCAATTTATGTAGGTCCCATGCATACCACACCTTGATAGTCTGTGATGCACACTTTAGTATTTGAGGACCACTGTTGAGTATGCCTTATTTTAGGTAGCAAGTGTACCATTGGAGCTATATGGTTACCATTAGGGGAAATACCAAAAGGACCCTTAAGGATTAATTTTAATGACATTTTAATCAAGTTTGAACCAATGGGAGGGGGAAGGAGTGCACATTTTAATCATTTTAATCAAGTTTGAACCAATGGGAGGGGGAAGGAGTGCACATTTTAATCATTTTAATCAAGTTTGAACCAATGGGAGGGGGAAGGAGTGCACATTCTATCCACTAGATCTAGGACCTAAAGTAGGGGTATTTATTGATATACTTTAGGCTTTTCCCTGTAGTAACCCCAATCACATCACCTTTTTTATCTAGTAGTCCCACTAGTGTCACTTCACCTCCCTTAGGCCCCACCAAACCGGCATGGCCAAAAAGTAACCCTAAAAATTAAAAAAAATTCCTTGAAAAATGTGATTTTATCCCCAAAAAAGTGCTTCCATATTATTCTATAGTGAAAAAAAATTCTCCAAGATTCTTAGCCCCTTTATATACTCTTAAACTAATTACACATGCAAACCATTAATCCTAGATCTCTCTAATCCCTTTCTAATCTTGCCTGCAACCTTCTAATCTTTCATGTAAGCTTGTAATCTCTCTTTAATCATCTTGTATGTCTTTAATCTCTCCTTAATCTTGCAGCAAGTTTCAAACCCTCTTGTAAGCTTCCATATCTCTACTAATCTTGCTATAACCTCTCTAATATCTCTCTAATCTTGCCTGTAATCTTCTAATCTTTGTTGTGAGATTGTAATCTCTCTCCAATCCTCTTATGTATCTTTAATCTCTCCTTAATCTTGCAGCAAGTTTCTAACCCTCTTGCAAGATTTAATATCTCTATTAATCTTGCTATAACCTCTTTAATCCCTCTCTAACCACTTGTAAATCTTGTTGCAAGGTTTAATGGCCCTCTAAGCTCTTGTCTAATCCTCTAGCAGCCTTCTAACCTCCTTATTGTTCCTCTAATCCTACTTAAGTCGCTTTATTCTCTTGTAAGCAAGTTCTAAGCCATGGAAACATCAAATAGGAGACCCAGTGATTCCATCTCTAAGTATGTTCTTAAAAATTCTAGGAATAAGCAAGGTATTTGACTTGGAGATAACAACAAATGTCACAGGCTAGGAAACACAATTATTCTTTTACCTCCTTCAAAATTCATGTGGATGTTCTTAAGTTACCATTAAGGATAATTTTTAAAGGTTTGAGGGGCTTTTACCTCCTTCAAAATTCCTATGGTGTTCTTAAGTTTCCATTGACAATAATTTTTAAAGGTTTGAGGGGCTTCCTCCCCCATCTTCATCTCACAAGTTGTGGGTCGCACTATCCAATTTGATGAGAATGGTGGCATTCATGTCATCCCTTTGAAATATTTACCCACTACATTGACTAGTATGCCTTTATACAACTTTTATGGGTTTTCCTTGTTCTCTTGTTTAGCCTTATCCATGTCTCCTAAATGGCTTAGGTTGATTTCTCATTAATTGATGGACTACATTCTAGGATTATGGTTTCCTTGTTAAGTGTTCAACCATAGTGATAGTTAGAGGGGGGCTAAAGAGGATTACTCTCAATGCTCAATGTTCTTCCTTACATTCTAGCCTTATCAAAGGAACATTGGTTATGTTCTCACAAACTCATCGTCTATGCTAATGTATGAAAGCATGGTATGTAGCAAGTTTTGTTTTGACTATTGTAGCACCCATGCCCATTCATATGAATTCCCCTTAGTGTTTTCTCCTAGAATTGATTCCTTGAGTGTAAGTTGCCTCTCATGTAAGTTCCTCTATTTCTAGTGGGATGATCCGATACACCACTTCTAGTTTCCTCATTTAACCTTGAGATATTCTCTGTGAGTTTAGATTATTATTATAACGTCTTTGGGTAGTTTATTTGGAAGGGGTTCATCATATTTAGGTCTTAGCTTATATCATCCTTCCACTAACTTCCTACATTGTAATTAGGTCCTGGCTCGTATCATCCTTCCACTACCTTTGTAGCCATTTCCAAGAGTTCATATGTCCTATCCACTAGGATTGATCCTTCATTGATTTTTGTCCCTCAATCCTTATTTATTGTGACTTAAGTTAGAGGCTCCATAACATCTTCAATCTTAATGTATCCTAGATCATCCCTTGGATCCTTGGTTTATTTGTCTCTCATCCCTATGACCTTGTGATGCTTTTTAGGCTTTCTCCCTATGTTCTTTAGTTCTATCTCTTAGGATTGAGCTTTAGGTTTTCTACTCCCCATTCTTATTCTAAGGTGATTTGAGTGGAGGAATATGTAACATCGTCAATCTCAAAATATCTTGAAATGTCTTTTGGATCCTTCTCTTTTCTTTCTTTCACTCCCTTATAACTTTGGGATGTCCTTGGTCTAATTAGTTTGGTTGGAGGCTCACTTTGCAATGTCATTGCCTTCCCTTCTCTATAGTCCCTATTTCTTCTTTTTCCTTTTTTTTTCTTAGGGAATTTTGATGCTGAAGATGTCATATCTTGCAATTTCTTAGCTTGGTCCCTTGTCACTCACGGCCTTCTCATAAAAAAAATTTCCTTTTATTTATTCACCAAAGAAGATGACACATCAGAGACATGTCACACCAACAATTAACACTAACGATTCCCAAGCTAGTAATGGTCTTGATGATGTATTCATTGGAAGATTTAGATTTGTTAGTCATCAAATGATTGATGCTACACTTTGTATACTATCTATTGTTAGTGGGTTAGTTGTTGATGTTTTAGATTTGTTGGCTTAAGCATGCAGTCATCACTAATCAAGTAATTGATACCATACTTTGTATTCATTTGACGATTTACATTTGTTGGCTTAAGAGGGCATTCATCAAATGATCAATGCCACACTTTGTATACCATATGTTTTTTTAGTGGATTATATGTCAACGACTTCTAGGATGGCTCTCATTGCGTAGTCATAACCACATTGTGAGGGCCTTGACATCTAGATTCTGAACCATGCTAAGGGATCTTCTTGTATTGGTGTATTAATTTTCCATTAATTTTTGCCCTTAAGGATTTCCACACCTCCTCTCTCTAGAAAAATGGACTCATTGGTGAAATTTTTGCAAATCAACTCAGAAGTGATCAGCAGATTTTGAAAATTTGGAATCTACTCTTCGATAACTTTCCAATTATATATATCACGATGGAAAATTTTTGCATATTAAAAAGTCCCCAAATTGGGGATGACATGGCATGTGCCACATCATCCCCAATTTGGGGACTTCCTTAATTTGCAAAAATTGCCCATCATGAGCTATTGAAGAGTAGATTCCAAATTTTGAAACTCTGCTCACTTCTAAGTTGATTTGTAAAAATTTCACCCCATCAGCCCATTTTTCTAGAGAGAGGAGGTGTGGAAATCCTTAAGGGGCAAAAATGAGAGTCCATATTTTGCCTAATGCTTTCTCTCAGTAACATCTTGATGCTATTTGCATTAATGTTGTCACTAGGTGTGTGTATAGCATCAAATGTGACTTGGTGTGTATATTGCGTTAAATATCCTGGCTAGGCCATGTGGTTCTCACTCCTTGGTGGGTTTCTACCACTAAGCCACAGGATTCCACATAATAATTAGGTCATTTATGTAAGATTCTTCCCTCCAGCTTTTGAGATGTAAAGGTGTAAGAACCTCCCCTTCTTTGGATATAAAAATCCTCCTAATGTCTAAAATGGATTCCCGTGAATCAAAAGTTCAAAATGGACTTTCCAATGTGCATTAGGAATTAATTGAAAATGGTATAAGGGACCTTAGCCACCTAAGGTTCTACATTTTTAGAAATTTTTTAATTATGGTCCAATTAAGGTTCCAATGGGCCAATTAGATTAATCCAAGTATTGGGATGAGATAAATCTAAATAATAAAAGAAAATACCCAAAAATGAGTAAATGCTCACATAAGATTAAGAGTTGATTGAGTACAAGGTTTATTAGTTAAAAATTAAGAGATATTACTAAAAAAATGAGATATTTTGGAGAAATGATACATTTTTGACACCTTGGTAAGGAGAGGGGGACCTTTGACGTAGGCCTTTTTCATGTGTGGAAGGGTTTTTTAATTCAAAAAAATTGTGATATTTTTATCTCTCCTCTCTCTTGGATTAAACCAAATCAATAAGGGAGCCAAACTGGTCTAAATCTTGTCCAAATTGAGTCAAACTGAACGTGGAAATTTCTATAATCCAGTTGGACATGGTTAGTGGCCTCCCTCACCTATAAATAGACTCTCATTCCTTTGTATGTTCATATTGGAGCTATACCATGCCAATATTATATCAAAATAATCATATTTTCTATTATCCTTCAAATTTTTCTCTCTCTTGGGAGCTTCGAGCTTCTCTCTCTCTACAACAACTCTTGGAGTTGCTCTTCTCCTCTTGGTGGACCAACTGATTGGTCTGGGGCTTCACTTCTATTAACAAAGAATCAAGCCAAACTTGGAGTTAAAATTGATTTATATATTTTTTTTCAAATTATGTCAATAACTTTCTTCTTCTCAACCCCTCTCAAGCTTGAGAAGCTTTCTAAATGATTGTTTTAATTCAAATCAAGATTTTCCTAAAAGTCTCAATGTTTAATTAAGAGAAAGTTAATCTTTATGATTATTTATAATGCTTTCTTAAGTAAATCTCTCTCTCTAAAAGAATAGCCATCTTTATGGCTAAATCCCTTGGAAAAGGACGCTTCTCAATGATAGTCTCTTAATTTAAAGCTAACTGTAGGCTTGAATGAGCTAGAGAGTAAGAAAATGATATTTTCATGATTTTGTGCTATTAAAATAATGGTAAATTCTTTTAGATTGTTTATGAGTAGTTAAAAACTACTTTAATTCATTCTAAATGAGAAATGGATTATCCTCAAAATTTGGGAAAACAAGATTGTTGAAATTAGCTTAATCTAGTGAGATAATCATAGTTATGTTTATAATTATGATTTAAATTATGATTTAAATTCATAGTTTGATTTTAAGCGTAAAAGAGGAACTACTATCATATTTTCATTACAAGCTTTTACTCTTTTAGGAAAAATTGAGAATCATTAGTAATAGTAGCGAAGCTATGGTAAAATGTTTAGAAATAATACATGTCTTATTTTTATGCATAATGCTAAAAGAGGACTTCTTACCATATTCTAGGATTTGACATCCTATGCAAAAAGAATAATTTTCATCATATTCATGTGAAATAAATTTTTAGTATTTATGAAAAAATATTTAATTAAAAGAAAAGAGAAATTTTTGGTAAATTTTTTTATGCAAAAAGAGGAATTCCCATGATATTTGAGATCCAAGTAATTAAATGGTAAAAGAGGAATTTTGGCGTAATTCAAATTATGAGTATTCAATCAAAAGTTTGAGTATTATTATTTCTATTGAAAAATATGGGTAGAATTGATTTTTGTAAATCCCATGAATCTTTTATTCAAAAAAGAAGAATATTGAATATATCTTGAGAAATTTGAGAAAGAATGTGAAAATATCTATCGAGAAAACTTGGATAATTCTTATTCAGAAAAGAGAATCTGGAATCCCTGGGAGGATCAAGGATCCAATGAATAAACGGAAGTTTAGAATTAATTCTCATCAATGAAGCTTAAGGAATAAAAATACATTACGTAAATGCTCTTTCTGAGTTTTTACTATTCAATTCTAATATTTTTCCTTTTTAAACCTTCAACAACACTGTGATACGTAGATTCAATGGGATCAAGAAAAAAGTATGTTTAACTAGGCCAAGAAATTGGCAGAAACTTAGAAAAATCCTATCAGTATATCGAAAGTAGAAAACGGTACTAAAAGTGGATGAGATAAGATGTGATGTGGATCTGAATGAATGTAAATGAATGTGCTGGGGCATAAATAGATGCGATGTGATTAGATGCAGAGATGTGAATGTGATGTGATAAGATGTGAATGTGATGTGATGATATGTGAGTCGATGTGATGAGATGTGGTGTGATATAAATGGATGCGAATGAGATGTGATGTGATAGATGTGCATGTGAATGAATGGATGGATGTGGATGAATGTGATGAGCTGTGAATGGATATGGTGTGATATGGATAGATGTGGATGTGATGTAATGTGGATGGAATGAATGAGATGTTATATAGATAGATGTGGATGGAATGAATGTGATGTGATGTGATGTGGATGAATGTGATGAGCTGTGAATGGATGTGGTGTGATATAGATAGACGTGGAGGTGATGTAATGTAGATGAAATGAATGAGATGTGATATGGATAGATGTGTATGGAATGAATGCGATGTGATGTGGATGGATGTGAATGAGATGTGATAAGATGAGGATGGATGTGACGAGATGTGAATGAATGTGGGATATGAATGTGTGTGATAGATGTGAATGGATGTGATGAGATGTGAGTGGATGTGGTGAGATGTGAGTGGATGTGGTGAGATGTGAATGTGATGTAAATGAGATGTGAATGGATGTGATGTGATGTGAATCTGGTTAGATATGAATGGATGAGATATGATGTGGATAGATGAGATGTGATGTGATGTGGACTTGGGTATATGTGAATAGATGTGAAGTGATGCAAATAGTAGGTGTAAACGTGATGTGATGATATGTGGATGTGATGTGGATCTGAATGAATGTAGATGGATGTGATGTGATATGAATGGATGAGATGTGATGTGGATATGGTGTGACGTGATGTGATGAGGATAGATGTGATGAGATGTAATATGATGTGATTGGATGAGAATGGATGAAGACGATGGGAATACATATGACTGGATGTGGAATAAGGAATGTGAATTGATGTAGAAGAATGTGGAATAACGAGAAATGATGTGGAACAATGTGGAAAGATGAGAGTTCGTTAGAAACTGTATTTATGAAACCGGTTTTTAAATGACTGTTTTATGTTAAGAATGCTGGGGAAGCATTTTGACCATCTTGTGAATTAGGTCGTGGAGACCTAATTGATAAAGTTGCAACAGCTAACGAAGAGTCAATGGAGGACGTCTTGCATAGCAAGGTTGGCCGAGGTCTTGATCAGCCTCAGTTCGATTTAAATGGTAAGCTTCCAATAGAGTGGATAAGGGACCAAGGAAGCGGCCTATGAGTGAAGCGCTAGGTGACCTGCGAAGGAGCCTAGAGGGTTCTGACCATACGGTGCTCGGGCTTTGGGTCACCGACGATACCCACACGTGCGTCGGGGAAGACAATGGAACAAGGAGTTAAGAGTTGTTTTCTGAACTCGGGCCTGGATCTGGTTGATTGGCCTTGCTGGTCCTCAATGGGATGAGTCCATGGATTTTTTATGTGGATCTGTTAATGGTTGATCTTGCTGATCTTCAACGGAGAGTCCATCTGGATTTTCTTAAGTGAATATATTTTCGGGTACTATAATCTAGGAATTATTGAAAAGACCCCTGAGTGAACAGGTGGTGAGCGTTCTGGTTACCAATGATGCCATAGGTACACAGATGAAGGAATGATTGTGCATATTGGAACTCAAGCTAGATATTTTGGAGGATTATGATCAGTGATACTATGGTTTCATTAAAAGATTATTTTAAAGACAACTGAATCTGTGAAACAAGCAATTTTATAGTGGGTGTGTAAGTGGTGTGACTATCTTGAAGTTTGCTTGAAGCGCGGCTAGGGGGGCCTGGGAACTCTTTTCCCTGGTACCCGGGGCAAAACATAACCAAATTCCTAAATGGATCCTATTGGGTGTGTAAGTGGTGTGACTATCTTGAAGTTTGGCTGAAGCGCTGGCTAGGGGGCCTGGGAACTCTTTTCCCTAGTACCCGAGGCAAAATATAACCAAATTCCTAAATGGATCCTATCACTACTACAGTGGTTGGACGGTTGGCTAACCCATGGGATTGGATGGGGTTAGTTGGACTGTGGATCCCTAAAATGAGACTCAATTCTATTAGGTTATGATATTTGAAGTAAATCCTGGATAGTCCTTGTTCTATGGAAATGAATTAACGGTTGTGCCTCTCGATGAGGAAAAAAGCATTGGTCTCTATGATCCAAGTACAAGTACAAGTCTCTATAATCCAAGTACAAGTCTCTATGATCCAAGTACAAGTACAAGTCTCTATGATCCAAGTACAAGTACAAGTCTCTATGATCCAAGTACAAGTCTCTTCCTTGATTTGACCATGTGACTTAAGAGTTTGGTTGGATCAGTTTGGTTAGTTAAGGCTCTTGACTACGTTAGAATAGATTTTTCTCAGTGGAATCATCCGTGCTTTCTGGGCGAGAGAAGTTTTTTTGGTTTCGGTTTTGAAAGAACTGAGGGATTAGTATCTTGTCCGGATATCCGTGGGTGAGCGAGGCCCCGATTGGGAGACTCTGCCCTGTGCAAGAAGTGCTACTTCCGTTGCTAGAGCCCCAAAATTCGTTGCGCGGAGCAGGCACGGATCTTTCAGCTACTAGTATTAGAGCAAATTGGCTAAAGTGGATCAACCGAGAAGTAGTAAGAAATGTAAAAAGTTTATGAAGTACCAGTAAAAGATTGTAATGATGTGATGAAATTCATACAAATTGACATTTAAAAGGAAGATTCATAAATTGGAAATTGGGTCTTCAGATGGAAGTACCGTAATTGTAGAATCGTTGACTTGCTTGAGGCCTAGATATGATGGTATTTACCTTATAGCTCCAAGGACCATGACTACCCGTATATACCGTGGGTATATACCTTATAGCTCCAAGGACCATGACTACCCGTATATACCGTGGGTATATCTACAGCTCTTTACTGATAATATATACGAGTAAATCTAAGACCTTGAAGTTATAAGAAAAAATGCTATCCAGAGGATGAATTCGAATGCTGATTGATATGATTTTTGAATTTTGGTTGAGAATTGATGAATTGATTTGGATTGTGATTGAAAGATGATGATCTATGGACTTTGGTTGAAAGAAGACAAGTTGAACAAAGCCACAATGAAGATGAATGAGACGAATCCCAGTGACGATGTTAGTAACTGCAAGACGAATATGACTTCAGCAAATCATTATGAGATTAGTGGATTGTGCTGATAGATTACTGCTGTTTGATCTTTGACCTAGTGGATCTAATTAAGGGATGACAAATTAAGAACCTGCATAACTGAAATTCCCGTGGAGGAATGTTCTGATGAAATTTTCGGTCTGATGGACCATTATTGTGTTAAGAATATGAATGAATTATTATCTGGTAATGAGTTCTGTATGTTCTTCTTATAGAAGGGATCTTTATCCAGTGGGGGGCTGACCAAACTATAAAGAACCCCAGAATCAGTTGGATCTAAAGTCGGATTTGAATTATAAATAAAGTGTTCTTTTCACATGAGCATCTTGGTTAATTTGGAAAAAAAAGAGACTTAACAAGAATTTTCATATTGATAGGATCATGGATCAAGGTCGTCGTGGTGGGAATGTTAATCCCCAACTTGATAAGGAAGAGCTCGACCCAGATGTTCATAGAGCGTAACTTGGACCTTTCAAAGGTAAAGGGAAAAACTTGGGTGAGGCTGTGTAGAAGTGGATCGAAGCAATGGAAGAATACTTCAATGTCACTGGGTACAACGAGAAAAGTAAAATGGCTCTTATAAGACTGAAGATAGTAGAAACAACTTGAGTGGCATGGAGAAACCACTACGAGACAAACCGTCTGGATCGGAATACCCAGACATGGAATGATCTCAAGATTTACCTAAGGAAGAGATTCTGTCCTCCTAACTTTTTGGAAACCAAGATGAATGAATTCTTAGAGTTAACCCAGGGGAGCAGAATTATCAAAGTGTATCACCAAGCGTTCGCTCTCCTCCTCAAGTACTCGCCAACCATTGGATGAAGAACAGCTGATGTGGCCAGGTTCATTCGCGGAGTGAATGAACCCTTGAATATCGTAGTGAAGAATGCCAAGTCAGTTTCCATGGCCGAAGCAGTGTGGATGGTGAAGGATTTCGCTAAGTCCTTTGATGTCAAGATCCCGCTGAAGCCAGCACCATCATATTTCAAAATATTTCTAACCCTGGAAGGTAATTCCAACTTTCCACCACCTGAGAGACAACAAGGTCAAACTCAAGATATGGGAAGTTCCAGAATGGAAGAAAGGTCTTTTTCCCGAAACTCAATCCCCTAGAATTCAACTTCAAAAGTTCTACCCTTGAACAAAGAAGTAAAGTTCTATAGCTGCTGTGAAGGATTTGGACATCGTAGTATGGATTTCCCAACTGCTTTTGGATCAAGGTTTCGGGGCAGGGAAGTCAGGGAATGTTTTTTTAAAATTGATTTCAAGTATAATTATAAAAATCCAATTAATTAGTACAAACTCAAGTACAAAATTGAACTCACTCCATTTAATTACAAATTAATAATCAATTGCAAATTCATAATCAATTGCATAGTAGAAAAATTCACTTCATTTAAAATTTGACTATAAAAGTTAAAATTGGCCCCCTTGTAGATAGTTTAAAAAAAAGTGTACTTTTATTACCAAAATAGGATTACATGATAAGCTTTACAATTTACATCCCAAATTTTTTCAAAGTCTTTTGATAGCTTCTTTTGAGGCCTTGTGCCTTCTCTTGTTGAGGAAAAGAGTGCTCGCTTATGATGAAATCTACAATGCACGCGACATCTCTCTCTCCTACACTTTCAATGATGGTTGTATTTACAAGGACCTTGGGAGCGTAGCTTCCTTGAAAGGTTGCAAAAATAGCTGATTTGCTTGATGAGGATAATTTTCTCCGCATTCTAGATAAGCACAACACTTTAGATAAGGCCTTGAGATCCAAAAGTTGGAATCCTCAAAGAAAAATTGAGCTTTCTATTGATAAAGAAATGTTTTTACATATCAGCGTGACTATTGATTGTAAGTCTTGATGACGCAAAAGCCTAGATAATTTAAGATCCTTCGTCATTATAGTAACCCTCTTGGCATGGATAGTAGAGAGGTTTGCATCCTCAAAAAAGGTCACCAAAAAAGATTTTGCAGCTTATAAATACATATAGATTGTAACAACTTAATAATAACAAAAAAGTACCATGTAATGGGTGATTGATATTTCCCCCCAACTATTCAATGACCAGTTGAGTAAAATTGATGACTGTTATCTTGAATAGGCTTCGTTGGTAGCACTCAACAGCATGATTGACACCATCTTGTCAAAACAAGCCCAAACCTTTGCCCGCCTATTACGAAGACTTGCATCCTTGTCACAATCAGTCTTACACTTGCAAAACTCTTTCCACAACTCCCATCTTGGTTTGGAGTTTTTCCTCGACATATTGTGCAAAAAGCGCATAGCCTTTGCTCCACTCATTGATACTTGTTGTGCCGCCACAACGTGATTATCTCCAGACATCTTTTCATCCCTTCACTATTTTGATGTTGCCTCCATGCACCCCTAGAGAGTTGAGTAGATCCTCCAATTTGGAAATGGCTTCCATGGATCGAGTAGCTACCTTCATAGTGAATACAAATTCAATGTGAAATTTAAGCAACTTATCAAATATTCTCATCATGGCATGTAATGTGCAGAAGTGAATTTTTTCACATGGGAATGAAATAATGGGATTCCATGTAGGATCCTTCGCATCCCTGTCTGCTGGCAGTGCTTCCAAGTTACATGACATGACTCCATCAATCCATCGCAATTCATCTTCCTTCTTGCACTTTTGCTTTGATTTCTTCATGCATAGAGGGAAAGAAAGTAAAGAGGTAGCACTTGTGTCACAACCAAGCATAAATTTCATTGTTTTCAAATCTCCTCCTAAATGCCAATCCACTATAAAGGTACCCACACCTAGAACTTCAAGCTGTTCACCATTTATTTGTTGCTTGATGATTTCAATAATCCCTAGACATCTTTGAAGCATCCAATCTAGCATTTCATGGTTCTCCTTTGGCACCTCAAAGGCTCCTAGCCACAACAAATTGTCTTTTTCAGATTGAACACTGAAAGAAGGCACCTTGTCCTTGTCCTTTGCATGTGCCATTATGTAAGATTCCTCCCTCCAGCTTTTGAGGTATAGAGGTGGAAGAACCTCCCCTCCTATTCTTGTAATTATTCCCCTCTTCGAAATAAAAGAAAGATCCTGTTTTACCTTGTTTTGGCCTAGAGAGAGAAAATATCTAGAGAGAGATAATCCAAAATTGAGATATTTTTGGATATAAAAATCCTCCTAGTGTCTAAAATGGTTTCCCGTGAAATAGAAATTCAAAAAGAACTTTCCAATGTGCATTTAGAATTAATTGAAAATGTGTATAAAGGACCTTAGCCTAAGGGTCAAGATTTTCTGAAAATTTTGGATTATGGTCCAATTAAGATTCTTATGAGCCAATAAGATTAATCCAAGTGTTTGGGTGAGATAAATCTAAAGAATAAAAGAAAATACCCAAAAATGAGTAAATGCTGACATAAGATGAAGAGTTGACTATGTACAAGGTTTATTAGTTAAAAACTATGAGATATTACTAAAAAAATGAGATATTTTGGAGGAATGATGAATTTTTGACACCTTGGTAAGGAAGGAGAGACCTTTAAGGTAGGTGCCTATTTCACACATGTGGATAAGTTTTTAATTCAAAAAAAGTTGTGATATTTTTATCTCTCCTCTCTCCGGGATCAAACCAAATAAAAAAGGGAGCTAAACTGGTCCAAATCTTGTCCAAATTCAGCCAAACTGAAGCTGGAAAATTCTAGAACTTAGTTGGACTCAGTTAGTGGCCTCCCTCACCTATAAATAGACCCTCATTCTTTTGTATTCTCGTCTTTGAGCTATACCATGCCAGTATTACATTAAAATACTCATATTTTCTATTATCCCTTAAAAATTCTCTACTTTTGGAGAGAGTTGAGATTCTTTCTCTCTTCAACCATCCTTGGAGCTTTCCTCTCAACGCACTAACCAATTAATTGGTTGAGGGCTTCTTCTAAGATAGATAAGCAAGTAAAATCAAGAGACAAGGTATAATTTCATGGTTTTTCTCTACTGTTCTCAATGTTTTCACTTCTCAACCCCTCTCAAGCTTGAGAAGTTTCTAAATTAAGTGTTTATAATGCAAATCAAGCTTTTCTTAAGAGTTGTAAATAATGAATAATTAAGAAAAGTTTACATTTATGCTTAATTAGGATGCTTTTTATGTTTATCTCTCTCTCCCCAAAAGAATGGTCATTCCTATGACCAATTCTCTATTCAAATGATGCTTCTCATTAATAAATTCTCAATTCACAAATCAAACTCAGCTTGTGAAGCTAGAGATTAAGAAAGTGGCTTTTTATACTTTTATGCTTCTAAAATTGTGATAATCTTATTATTTAAATCCATAAATTGAATTTAAGTTTAGAAGATAGTTATACTATCATAATTGTATTACTAAGTTTATTCTTTTCAAAAATATTGAAAATTATCAGTAATAGCAAAGCGGAGCTATGGCAAAATTTTTAAGAAATTGATACATAATTCATTCTTATGCATAACATGAAAAGAGGACTTCCTACCATATTCTAGAATTGGTCATCCTATGCTAAAAGAATGATTTTCATCACATTCAATGGAAAACTAATTTTTAAGGTTTGTGCATAATTAAATAATTAAGAAAAGAGAAAATTATGGTAATTTTATTCAAATGATAAAAGAGGAATTCCCATGACATTTGGAATTAAATCATTTAAATGAAAAAAATAAAATTCTTAGCATATTGAATTAATAGATATTTTTATTAAAATTCAAAGAGAAATTTTAGATAAATTTAATTTATGCATGAGAAAATTTAAATGATAAAAGAGGAATTCTCATGACATTTGGAATTCAATCATTTAAATGGTAAAAGTGGAATTCTTGGCATATTTGGAATAATGGATATTTTTATTAAAGAAAAGAGAAATTTTAGGTAAATTTATTTTATGATAAAATAAAAGAGGAATTCCCATGACATTTGGAATTCATGATAAAAGAGAAATTTTAGGTAAATTTATTTATAATAAAAGAGGAATTCCCATGACATTTGGAATTCAATTAATTAAATGCAAAAAGAAGAATTCCCATGATATTTGAGATCCAAGAAATTAAATAGAAAAAGAGAAATTTTTAGTATTATGAGTATTTATCAAAAGCAAAATTTTGAACATTATTGGGAAATATGGGTAGAATCTATTTTTGTAAATCCCATGAATCTTTTACTCAAAAAGAAGATTATTGAATATATTTCACTTGAGAAAATTGAGAAAGAATATGAAAATATCCGTTGAGAAAAAGAACCTTTACCTAGGCCAAGCAATTGGTAGGAATATTAGAAAAGTCCCATCGGTATCAAAAATAGAAAATGTTACTAAATGTGAAATGGATGTGGATGTGAATGAAGAGATCAGAATGAGATGTGAGGATATGTGAAAGGATGTGATATAAATGAATGTGGATGTGAATGAAGAGATGAGAATGAGATGTGAGGATATGTGAAAGGATGTGATATAGATGAATGTGGATGTGAATGAGATGTGAGGATATGTGAAAGGCTGTGATATAGATGAATGTGGGTGTGAATGAGATGTGAGGATATGTGAAAGGCTGTGATATAAATTTTATGGATGTGAATGAAGAGATGAGATTGAGATGTGAGGATATGTGAAAGGATGTGATGTGATGTAAATGAATGTGGATGTGGATGTGAAAGGATGTGATGTGATGTAAATGAATGTGGATGTGGATGTGATAGGATGTGATGTGATGTGATGTAAATGGATGTGGATGTGAAAGGATGTGATGTGATGTAAATGGATGTGGATGTGGATGTGGATGTGGATGTGGATGAGATGTGATGTGATGTAAAGGGATATGGATGTGAATGTGATGAGGTGTGGATGAAATGTGATGTAATGTAAAGGGATGTGGATGTGGATGTGATGTAATGTAAAGGGATGTAATGTAAAGGGATGTGGATGTGGATGTGAATGTGAATGTGAATGTGATGAGATGTGGATAAAATGTGATGTGATGTGAATATATGTGGATGTGAATGTAAATGTATGGATGGATGTGGATAGACGTGCATGTGGATGACTGGATGGATGTGGATGAATGAGATGGAATGTGTATGGATGTGATGAGATATAGATGGATATAGATGTGATATAATAGAATGTATGTGATGGGATGGGAATGCAATGAATGGAATAAATGTGAATGGATGAGATGTGATGTGAATTGGGATAGATGTGAATGTGTGAGATGTGATGTGGATGTGATGTGATGTGAATGGATGTGATGTGATGTGAATCGAGATAGATGTGAATGGGTGAGATGTGATGTAATGTGATGTGAATCGGCATAGATGTGAATGGGTGAGATATGATGTGGATGTGATGTGATGTGATGTGATGTGAATCGGGATAGATGTGAATGGATGAGATGTGATGTGAATGGATGTAATGTGATGTGATGTGAATCGGGATAGATGTGAATGGATGAGATGTGATGTGAATTAATGTGATGAGATGTGATGTGAGTCGGGATAGATGTGAATAGATGAGATGTGATGAGAATGGATATGATGAGATGTGATGTGAATCGAGATAGATGTGAATGGATGAGATGTGATGTGAATCGGGATAGATGTGAATGGATGAGATGTGATGTGAATGGATGTGATGTGAGTCGGGATGGATGTGAATAGATGAGATGTGATAAGATGTGATGTGAATTAGGATAGATGTGAATGGATGAGATGTGATGTGAATGGATGTGATGTGATGTGAATCAGGATAGATGTGAATGGATGAGATGTGATGTGATGTGATATGAGTCGGGATAGATGTGATGTGATGAGAATGGATGTGATAAGAATCGGGATAGATGCAAATAGATGAGATGTGATGTGAATGGATGTAATGTGATGTGATGTGAATCGGGATAGATGTGAATGGATGAGATGTGATGTGAATGGATGTGATGTGATGTGATGTGGATATGGGTAGATGAGAATGGATGAGATGTGATGAGGATAGATGTGGAGAGATGTGATGAGATATAATATGATGTGATTGGATGAGAATGGATGAAGGACGATGAGAATACATATAATTGGATGTGGATTAAGCAAAGAGAATTGATTTAGAAGAATGTGGAATAACGGGAAATGATGTGGAATGATGTGAAAAGATGAGAGTTCGTTAGAAACTGTATTTATGACCTATTTTTAAATGACTATTTTATGTCAAGAATGCTGGGAAAGCATTTTGACCATCTTGTGAACGAGGTCGTGGAGACCTAAGTGATAAAGTTGCAACAGCTGACGGAGAGTCAATGGAGGACGTCTCGCGTAGCAAGGTCGGCCGAGGTCTTGACCAGCCTCGGTTCGATTTAAATGGTGAGCTTCTTGTACGGTGGATGAGGGACCAAGGAAGTGGCCTATGAGTGAAGCGCTAGGTGACCTGCGAAGAATCCTAGAGGGTGTTGACCATACGGTGCTCGGGCTCTGGGTCGCCAAAGATACCCACGTGTGTGGCGAGGAAAAAAATGGAACAAGGTGTTAGAGTTATTTTCTGAACTCGGGCATGGATCTGGTTGATTGACCTTGCTGGTCCTTAACGGATGAGTCCTTAACGGATGAGTCCATGGCTCTTTTACATGGATCTGTTGGTTGAGCTTGCTAATCATCAATAGAGAGTCCATGTGGATTTTTATAAGTGAATATATTTTCGGGTACTATGAGCTAGGAACTATTGAAAAGGCCCCTGAGTAGACAGGTGGTAAGCGTTCTGGTTACCAATGATGCCATAGGTACACCGATCAAGGAATGATTGCAAATTAGAATTCAACCTGGATATTTTGGAGGATTATGGTCGGTGACACTATGGTTTCATTAAAAGATTGTTTTAAAGAGAGCTGAATCTGTGAAAAAGGAAATTTCCACCATGGACATGTTCTTTTGCAAGAGGAGACAGGGATGTCAATGCATGCATGATTGTTACATGCGTAACAGAGGGATGGGTGTTGGAAGCCTCTCCTGAAAACATTGTGTGTGCCTCTAAGGAGAGGGCTTCGATGGTAGGGGCCTGTGATGCACAAGCAAGCGAGGGCTACAAAGAGACCAACTGGGTTGTTGTAGATATGAGGCCTGCTAGGGCAATTGTTGTTGAGTGTCCCTTAGAGGGGCGTTTAATGCAGCTTATGCAATCATTCCCCCCATTGAAAAAGGAGGAGAAGAGTTCGACTATTGCAGAAGAGGCATTGGACCATTGTTGCAAAGTGAGCCACAGTGGAGCCATGTTTGAAAAACATTCCATGGTTGCAGGGATGCCATCTAGCGCTGCAAGGGGAGCTGATTCATTAGGGCCGATAGCAAGAATAGAGTCAACATTAGGGTTGGGGATGGAGACTGCTCATAGAGAGGCCGTGGATAGTGTGTGAGGTCATAGCTCTTTGGAACAGGTGTAAGCGAGATGGGTAATAGCAAACGCACGTAGGAGGCCCCATCGTTTGAGGGGGCTATTGAAGCAAAGTCTTCTTTGGGCTGAGCCCGCAGAGGAAAACAGGACCGGCGTGAGCAAGCCAACACCATGGCTGGTGCCATAGATGCAGCTGAGTCGACGACAACGAGGGCACAGAGGCCAGACTCACCTACAAGGTGTGGACACCGGTGAGGAGTTGAAGCGAAAGCAAGAAGGCTCCCACAGGCTCCCAAGGAAAGCAATGATACCATGTAAGGATTTGGAGCTGAGGCTAAGGTTTCCATGAAAGCTGTGTGTGTAGAAATAGAGACAAATAGAGAACAAAGAAACAAGATGACAGTTGGTACAAATACCAAGTATTGTATATTGATATATATATGACTACTGTTTACAATGGGTTGACCTCTAGTTAAATAGAGGGAAGAGGTAGTTACAAGGTTGTTATGTTGTAACAGACATGTGTCCGGTACATACGGTTAGTATGGTGTAAACCATACTCCAACACAATGGTTGCTCTAAACTTGAGTGGGGGTGGGGTGTCGTCTTCGTGATCAAAGTTAAGGAAGAGCCCCCCAACAGGCTCCAAGGTACCCATCTGATACCATCTAGAGAAAGGGGAAGACCTGCATATCCTTTCTCTAACATCAGATCAGTTACACAGGCATAAGCTCTCACGTAACCACGTCTCTATTGATTTGTTTTCATATACATTAATACCCCACGATGGGGTGTGACTCTTCATAAATGCCCTTTGGTATCTGGGCGCCCAATTAGGCATTACGCCCAACACACAACGCCCAACACACAACGGATGACGGACTGAGGAGAACGGAAGCCTGCTGACGGATTCAGCAAAACGTAGCCCAACAACACCGGATGTCTACCTATGCCATCGATGATGTTAATAGATGTTGGATGGCATAAGCTCGCCACCTTCCAGAACGGAGTTGTTTCTTGACTCTGGAATTCGGACGGATGACGTAAGCTACTGTGCCGGATCACCTCGACTCCTGAACGATATTGTACTCCCCTCCTGCTCCTGCTTGGCGTGGATGCCGATTTGGATGAAGCCAACCACTTAGGAGCGCCAGATTAGGTTGATATCGCCGGCCTGTTATGAAGAATGCGATGGGCAGATGACATCGACGTCCTTCAAGCCAAATTGGCTCCAAACGGAGATTCTAGCGAATGCTTCTAGTTTAAGCCAACAACGTCACGGCCGATGGTGGATTCATCTATAAGGTAGTATGAAAGGGCACACAATCCCACCATGAAAGCTCCAATCGGTGTTGCGCTTTACCGACCCCTTCAAACGCATGCCATAGTCGGTGATCTCACGTTGCCACAGAGAACATCGTCCAGCTCAAAATGTAGGTGCATGTTTCGTTCATACACAGAAGGGATCACGAAAGTGTTAGGGCCACAGCCCTAACAGACCCTAACAGAGATTAATACACAGAGATGTACACACCATTGCTGCTGTATTGCTTAATCCAATCACAAGTCGTGCATTGATTACAAAGATGATAGAGGGGTTATAACTCCATAGGATATGAAGAGATAGTGAAGAGATGTGCCTCAGACTAAGATTAAATGACCATGTGCATGTCCTAATGGATAATGTGTGCATGTGACTAATGGATAATGTGTGCATGTGACGGCTAACAACAATAGTCCACTTGTCCAAACTCGGGGTAGGGCATATCTCGGGGGGTTTACTATGTAAACTCTCTATATCACGTGCATTCAAAGCGTAATTAAAAAACTTTTATTTGTAAATTTTTCATGAATAAAACACACCCTTTTCTATTCAATCTGTAAATACCTCCTTTAAATGCTATCCTTTTACCCCCTTTAAATGTTATCCTTTTGTATGTAAAAAATGTGTAAAACAAGGATATTAAAAACCCCTTCTGTTGAACCTACCTGCTACGCTTACATATTTATGAGTGACCCCCCACCCCCCTTCTCTCTCTCCCCCCCTTCCCCCCCTCCCCCCGAGGGACATATGCCCAGATTTTGTACCCATGCAAATGGGCCCTTAGAAAGATTGGATTTTTTGATTGAATTATATGTTTAGCTACCTAACTTTGCATGTGATATTTCATTAGAAGACCTTGAAGTAAAATTCTTAGGTTAACTAGAAGAGATTAGGCATTCCTAGTGAAAAATGCATGTCTTCAGGCTAAACCGAGGGCATCTGCTAACACAAAACTAGGCACCCTCATCAGAGTAATCAGGTTGTTCCTTTCCGTCAAAATTAGAGAAATCCCAGAGGTAGACCCTCTAACCAACCCTCAGTTTCAATCCAAAGTAATGCAAGACTTGCGCCTCAGAATAGGAAAAGTTAAAGAGAGATGTTCCCAAATCGCCCATCTACTTCCAAGGCAGAAACGCTGGAAGTAATAGAAGAAGAAAGAGAACTAAGAGATTATCCTCTAGCTGTGCAAGATGAGGACATCTCACATTTTTTAAGTGAGGTAGGATGTAAGATTCTTCCCTCCAACTTTTGAGGTATAAAGGTGTAAGAATCTCCCCTTCTATTTTTGTAATTATTACCCTTTCTGAAATAGAAGAAAGATCTTGTTTTACCCTGTTTTGGCCTAGAGAGAGAAAATATCTAGAGAGAGGCAATCCAAAATTGAGATATATTTGGATATAAAAATCTTCCTAATGTCTAAAATGGATTCCCCTGAATTAGAATTTCAAAATAGACTTTCCAATGTGCATTAGGAATTAATTGAAAATGGTATAAGGGACCTTAGCCGCCTAAGGGTCTACATTTTTAGAAATTTTTGAATTATGGTCCAATTAAGGTTCCAATGGGCCAATTGTATTAATCTAAGCGTTGGGATGAGATAAATCCAAAGAATAAAAGAAAATATCCAAAAAATGAGTAAATGCTCACATAAGATGAATAGTTGACTGAGTACAAGGTTTATTAGTTAAAAAGTAAGAGATATTACTAAAAAAATAAGATATTTTGGAGAAACGATGCATTTTTGACACCTTGGTAAGGAGAGGGGGACCTTTGAGGTAGGCGTCTTTTTCACATGTGTGGAAGGGTTTTTTAATTCAAAAAAATTGTGATATTTTTATCTCTCCTCTCTCCTCGATCAAACCAAATCAATAAGGGAGCCAAACTGGTCCAAATCTTATCTCTAAATTGAGTCAAACTGAACCTGGAAAATTCTAGAACGTAGTTAGACTTGGTTAGTGGTCTCCCTTACCTATAAATAGACCCTCATTCCTTTGTATGTTCATATTGGAGCTATACCATGCTAGTATGATATTAAAATAATCATATTTTCTATTATCCCTTAAATTTTTCCCTCTCTTGGGAGCTTGGAGCTTCTCTCTGTCTATAACAACTCTTGGAGTTGCTCTTCTCCTCTTGGTGGACCAATTGATTGGTCAGGGGCTTCACTGCTAAAACAAAGAATCAAGCCAAACCTGAAGGTAAAATTGATTTATATATATTTTTTTCAAATTATCTCAATAACTTTCTTCTTCTCAAACACTCTCAAGCTTGAGAAGCTTTCTAAATGACAGTTTTAATTCAAATCAAGATTTTTCTAAAAGTCTTAATGTTTAATTAAGAGAAAGTTAATCTTTACGATTATTTATAATGCTTTCTTAAGTAAATCTCTCTCTCTAAAAGAATAGCCATATTTATGGCTAAATCCCTTGGAAAAGGATGCTTCTCAATGATAGTCTCTTAATTCAAAGCTAAACTCTAGGCTTGATGAGCTAGAGAGTAAGAAAATGATATTTTCATGATTTTATGCTATTAAAATAATGATAAATTCTTTTAGATTGTTTATGAGTAGTTAAAAACTACTTTAATTCATTCTAAATGAGAAATGGATTATCCTAACAATTTGAAAAAAGAGAAATGTTGAAATTAGCTTAATCTAGTGAGATAATCATAGTTATGTTTATAATTATGATTTAAATTCATAGTTTGATTTTAAGCATAAAAGAGGAACTACTATCATATTTTTATTACAAGATTTTACTCTTTTAGGAAAATTTGAGAATTATCAGTAATAGCAGAGTGAAGCTATGGTAAAATTTTTAGAAATAATACATGTCTTATTTTGATGCATAATGCTAAAAGAGAACTTCCTACCATATTCTAAGATCGGACATCCTATGCAAAAAGAATGATTTTCATCATATTCATGTGAAATAAATTTTTAGTATTTATGCATAAATATTTAATTAAAAGAAAGAGAAATTTTTGGTAAATTTATTTTTATGCAAAAAGAGGAATTCCCATGATATTTGAGATCCAAGTAATTAAATGGTAAAAGAGAAATTTTTGGCATAATTCAAATTATGAGTATTTATCAAAAGTAGAATTTTGAGTATTATTATTTTTATTGAAAAATATAGATAGAATTTATTTTTGTAAGTCCCATGAATCTTTTATTCAAAAAAGAAAAATTTGAATATATCTTACTTGAGAAATTTGAGAAAGAATGTGAAAATATCCATCGAGAAAACTTGGATAATTCTTATTCAGAAAAGAGAATCTAGAATCCCTGGGAAGATTGAGGATCCAATGAGTAAATGGAAGTTTAGAATTAATTCTCATTAATGAAGCTTAAGGAATGAAAATACATTACGTAAATACTCTTCTTGAGTTTTTACTATTCAATTATGATAAGGTTTATTTTTCCTTTTTAAACCTTCAACAACACTCTGATACGTAGATTCAATGGGATCGAGAAAAAAGTACCTTTAACTAGGCCAAGAAATTGGCAGAAACTTAGAAAAATCCTATTTGAATCGAAAGTAGAAAATGTACTAAAAGTGGACGAGATAAGATGTAATGTGGATCTGAATGAATGTAATTGAATGTGATGGGACGTAAATAGATGCGATGTGATTAGATGAGATGTGAATGTGATGCGATAAGATGTGAATGTGATGTGATGAGATGTGAGTGGATGTGATGAGATGTGGATGAATGAATGGATGGATGTGGATGAATGAATAGATGAACTGTGAATAGATGTGGATGAATGAATGGATGGATGTGGGTGAATGTGATGAACTGTGAATAGATGTGGTGTGATATGGATAGATGTGGATGTGATGTAATGTGGATGGAATGAATGAGATGTGATATGGATAGATGTGGATGTGATGTAATGTGGATGGAATGAATGTGATGTGATGTGTGACAACCAAAGTGCTATTAGTCTAGCCAAGGACTACGTGCAACATAGCAAGTCCAAGCATATTGCAGTTCATTATCACTATGTTCGACATGAAGTAAGGAAAGGAGCAATAGTGGTAGGGATTGACTATCATGACACTTTTTCACCCGTAGCTCGTAGTACAAGCTACTACTAGCTTTTGCAACTCAGTTTGATTTGGGAATAAATACGGCTTTTCTTAATGGAGACTTAAAGGAGGAAATATATATGGAGCAACCTGAAGGATTTACAATTCCCGAAAAGGAACATCTCGTATGCCAACTCCACCGTGCTTTGTATGACTAAAACAAGCTTCATGATCATGGTACATCAAGATTGATCAATTTCTCACATCTTAGGGGCTTGTTTCTTGCTTCTCTGATCCAAATCTTTATATCAAGTGCAATGTGAATAACCATTTTGTGATATTGGCCCTTTATGTTGATGACACTATACTTGTGTCTAATAATCTATCTTTTATGCAACAAGTAAAAAAGGTTTTATCGCCTTTGATATGGTGGAACTATACTTGTGTCTAATAATCTATCTTTCATGCAACAAGTAAAAAAGGTTTTATCGCCTTTGATATGGTGGATCTTGGTGACATCCATTCATGCCTTGGTATTCAAGCTCAAAGGTATCATCACAATGGTATTTTTCTTCTTCGTCAAACAAAGTTTATCCAAGATATAGTTCAAAATTTTGGATTGGCTACTGCACATTTAGCAAACACTCCTTGTCTTGCAAGCTCTACTAGGAGTACTTCTGCAAATATTGAGGCATTAGCTTTAAATCAACCCTATGCTAATCTTGTTGGTTGTCTTCAATTTGTGGGGCATGAGCACTTGTCCTGATATTCTATTTGCAGCAAATCTGTTAGGACAATACTTGTCCTCTCTATCTACAAGACATTGGTCTCAAGCTAAACGTGTTTTGAAGTACTTGAAGGGCACTGCAGATTTCAGACTTGTATATCGCCATCAAGAAGACATATCTTCATCAACTTCTCTTAATCTTTTGGGTTATTCAGATGCTGATTGGGCTTGTCCATGCGGGGTAATTGCTTCTTTATCAATGGTTGTTTGGTATCTTGGGCTAGCAAGAAACAACACTGTATTGCAGTTTCTACTACAGAGTCTGAATATGTAGCTGCATCTTTAGCAGCTCGTGAATTGGTTTGGCTTCGATAATTTCTTGCTGATATTGGTCATTCTACTTCCTCAAGCACTCCTCTTAGATGTGACAACTAAAGTGCTATTAGTCTAGCCAAGGACTACGTGCAACATAGCAAGTCCAAGCATATTGTAGGTTATTATCACTATGTTCGACATGAAGTAAGGAAAGGAGAAATAATGGTAGAAAATTGTCCAATTGATCAAATGATTGCAGAAATTCTCACCAAAGGACTCCATGAAGCTCGGTTTACACTTCTGCGATCAAAACTTGGAGTTGCGGCGGCCTCTCTTTTTGGAGATTAGCACATCTCACGTCATGTCAATTTTGTCTAGACTTGTACATAGCCTAGACTTTAGGACACTTCACACATTACTTCACATCATGCACATTTACTCTTTGTACTTTGTATATAGAAGCACATTGCACATCGACTTTAAGGTGGCATTGTACATTTATATGTAGGAGCTCGGGTTTTTCCCTTGTGCTCCCAAGGGTTTTTTTACTCACAGCTGGAGACCTTTATTTGAGTGGGGGTGTTGGAGCTATATATAGCTACCCCTAACTCACTCTAGGTCTTGCCTATATATATGTGACTTGTGACTAATATGATTCGTTCTTGTGGAGCATATGTGGTGTCTCTTGTCTCGTCTCTCTCTCCCTCTCTCAATAATGTGGATGAATGTGAGCTGTGGATGTGGTGTGATATGGATAGATGTGAATGGAATGAATGAGATGTGATATGGATATATGAGGATGTGATGTAATGTGGATGGAATGAATGTGATGTGATGTGGATGGATGTGAACGAGATGTGATAAGATGAGGATGGATGTGACGAGATGTGAATGAATGTGGGATGTGAATGGGTGTGATAGATGTGAATGGATGTGATGAGATGTGAGTGGATGTGGTGAGATGTGAATGTGATGTAAATGAGATGTGAATGGATGTGATGTGATGTGGATCTGGTTAGATATGAATGGATGAGATATAATGTGGATAGATGAGATGTGATGTGATGTGGACTTGGGTAGATGTGAATAGATGTGAAGTGATGTAAATAGATGTGAACGTGATGTGATGATATGTGGATGTGATGTGGATATGAATGAATGTAGATGGATGTGATGTGATATGAATGGATGAGATGTGATGTGGATATGTTGTGACATGATGTGATGAGGATAGATGATGTGGATAGATGTGATGAGATGTAATATGATGTGATTGGATAAGAATGGATGAAGACGATGGGAATACATATGACTGAATGTGAAATAAACAATGTGAATTGATGTAGAAGAATGCGGAATAACGAGAAATGATATCGAACAACGTGGAAAGATGAGAGTTCGTTAGAAACTGTATTTATGAAACCTGTTTTAAAAAGACTATTTTATGTCAAGAATGTTGGGGAAGCATTTTGACCATCTAGTGAATGAGGTCGTGGAGACCTAAGTCATAAAGTTGCAACAGCTGACAGAGAGTCAATGGAGGATGTCTCGTGTAGCAAGGTCGGCCGAGTTCTTGACCCCAGCCTCCTTAAATGGTGAGCTTCCGGTATGGTGGATGAGGGACCAAGGAAGCGGCCTATGAGTGGCAGGTGACCTGCGAAGGAGCCTAGAGGGTGCTGACCATACGGTGCTCGGGCTTTGGGTTGCCGAAGATACCCACACGTGCATCGAGGAAGAAAATGGAACAAGGAGTTAGAGTTATTTTCTGAACTCGGGCATGGATTTGGTTGATTGGCCTTGCTGGTCCTCAAACGGATGAGTCCATGGCTCTTTTATGTGATCTGTTGGTTGATCTTGCTGATCGAGTCCATCTGGATTTTCTTAAGTGAATATATTTTCGGGTACTATGAGCTAGGAACTATTGAAAAGGCCCTTGAGTTAACAGGTGGTAAGCATTCTGGTTACCAATGATGCCATAAGTACACCGATGAAGGAATGATTTCAAATTGAAACTCAAGCTAGATATTTTGGAGGATTATGATCAGTGATACTATGGTTTTATTAAAAGATTGTTTTAAAGACAGTTGAATCTGTGAAATAGGCAATTTTGTATTGGGTGTGTAAGTGGTGTGACTATCTTGAAGTTTGCTTGAAGCTTCGGCTAGGGGGCCTGGGAACTCTTTTCTCTGGGACACGGGGCAAAACATAACCAAATTCCTAAATGGATCCTATCACTAGAGTGGTTGGGAGGTTGGCTAACCTATGGGATTGGATGGGCTTAGGCTGGACTGATGGATCCCTAAAATGAGACTCAATTCTATTAAGTTACGATAGTTGAAGTAAATCTCAGATAGTCCTTGTTCTATGGAAACGAATCAACGGTTATGCCTCTTGATAAGGAAAAAAGTGTTGGTCTCTATGATCCAAGTACAAGTCTCTTCCTTGATCTGACCATGTGACTTAAGGGTTCAGTGGGATTAGTTTGGCTAGTTAAGCCTCTTGACTACGTTAGAATGGATTTTTCTCGGTGGAATCGCCTGTGCTTTCTAGGCGAGGGAAGCTTTTCTGGGTTCGATTTTGAAAGAACCGAGGGATTAGTCTGTTGTCCGGATATCCGTGGTGGGGGGCGAGGCCCCGACTGGGAGACTCTGCCGCCCTGGGCAAGAAGTGCTACTTCCACTGCTAGCACCCCAAAATTTGTTGCGCGGAGCGGGGAGGGATCTTTCAATTTAGGAGGTTCTTCTATGAGGTCCTTGACATCTTAAGTATGCTAAGGGTCCTTTGACATCTGAAGCATGCTAAGGGTGCTCTCTTCGATGCATTTAAATCCCTTTCTTAGTAAGATTGTGATGCTATTTACATTAATGTTATCAATTGGTGTCTTACTAGCCTCAAATGTTCTTGTTAGGCTTACTCCTTTATGGGCTTCCTACCACTAAGCCATGGTATTCTAGATAGAAATCTAGTGGGTTATGAGGTTCTTCTTCTATGATAGGATTATTCTCAACTAGTGTAAGACCCCTATCCTATTAATCTATTTGTGAGATGTATAGCAGAAGTATTATTTTAAAAGGGATAGAGTGACTTACTAGGGCCTCCCCTAAATTGACATGACAAATGGCTATTGAGGCTCAACTAGAAAAATCCATCGTCAAACAAGTAATGTAGACTATTCCTCCAAGAAACTTAAAAACTTCCCCTATGCTGATCCCATAAAAATAACCATCCTAGTGGCCTAGTAGCTCCTCAAGGCTCATCGTAAAAAGTGATCTATAGTGTAATGTAGGCAGTCTAAGTGAAATCTAAACTATGTTGAAGTGGTATTCTACCTTGGGAATCCCAAAGTTTCATTGCTTTAGTACCCAAGTCCGTGCTAACCCCCATTGATCCAATGGGTTAGCCTTTACCCAACCCTTTAGTTCATGGATCCAATATTTAAATTGGTTTGTTAGGTTATGCTCAGTTACAAAGGAGTTATTCCCCTAGCTGACACTAGGTATTGAGGGTTCATGTAATCATAAAAACAAGCACACCAGTACACAATTCTTATGCACATATACTTCATTTTGAAATCAAAACTTAAAATTAAATAATCATTTTTTTCAAAAAATTATCATAATCATGATATCCTAGGAGCTTCATCCACCAAGGCCAACAAGGAGAACTCCCTTTTAATATCAAGGGGTTACATCCTCACAGTAGGACGATCACGTAAGAACACCACAAGGGGTTACATCCTCACAGTAGGACGATCATGTAAGAACACCACAAGGGGTACCTCACAAGAAAGAAACCAATAAGACTACCCAAGGGGTTCTGACCTAGATAGATGGTCAATTATAGCCACCACACAAGGTGCATATGTCAACATAACCCTTGTGACCTACTAAGGAAGGGCTTGGCCTTGGTAGATGGTCCTCATGAGGATGCACTCATTGGTGATAATATCAAATTTTCAAGAATATCATGGCCTCATTTCCATGTCAAGTTCCCTCAATGAACTTCTTGATTAGAAATCCTTTGGCATCACTTACAGTTCCTAGGCTCTCAGTCCCTCCACCCAGGTGATCCACGAAACTCTCTTTATGCGACTACTAGCAAGGGGGTTATGACCTCAATATGGAATCGCATGTGCCCACCAGAAGGGATGCTCATGAAGCATAACTTGAAATAGAACTTGATGTCACTACCCAGGTGGTTCAGACCTAGATAGATAGCCAATCATGGCCACCACACAAGATGCACATGCTAACATAACCCTTACAAATTATAACATAGCTTTATGTGACTACCTAGGAGGTTCAGACCTAGATATATAGACAATCATGACCACCACATGAGAATATAGACATGAGCTATATGCACATGAGATGCACATGTTAACATAACCCTTACAACATATAACATAAATTGATGTGACTACCTAGGAGGTTCAGACCTAGATATATACAATCTTGGCTACCACATGAGAATATGCACATGTTAACATATCCCTTATGACATACTTGGCCTTGGTAGATAGTCCCCATGAGGGTTCACTCATGGGTGACAATATCATGTGGAGCGACCTCAAACACCACTCTGGGTAACTATCATATACTTCTTAAAATAGAAACTATTTAGTTATCATAATGGAATCATTATTTTCAACAATTGTAAAACCTCAACCAATTGATGGAGACTTTACTTTTAAACAACACGATTCATAATCACTTACATCTTTCTAGCTTTTCTAAGTAATGAAACAATAATTCCAACCAAGGAACCACCCTGGTCTTAAAACAAAAACCATTTACTTATCATTATGGAATCATTCTTTTCAACAACATTAAAATCTCAAACAATTGATGGAGAATTTACTTTTAAATAACATGATTCATTGACCACTGATATCTTTGTAAATTTTCCCTTGTAAATTTTCCAAGAAGTAATGAAACTTATAATTCCAATCAAGAAACCAACCTGGTCTTAGAGTTATGGTGGTGACTAAGGCAGTCGATCACCATCAATCTATCATTTACTTATCATCATGGAATAATTCTTTTCAAAAACATTAAAATCTCAATTCACCATCACTTACATCTTTCTAAGTTTTCTAAGTAATGACCTAATAATTCCAACCAAGGAACCAACTTGGTCTTAGACTCGATGGTTGACAAGGGTATCTGTGTGAGGTTGTTTCTCCTTGTTAAGAACATACCAATTCAAGAGTTTAGCTCTAATCTTATCACACAAAATTCCATCCAAATATATATGACTAATAAAATAATTCTTTAAGTTTTCCATATGGTCTCAGGAGAAGAACGCCTTTTATAGGACATTTATTTACCAAGGACATTGCATGTAGGATATCCTAGTAGTATCAGCCCCCTTGATATTCCCTCTATGCCTATCACTATACCATCCATGATAGGTCATTTATTTACTGAGGAGAATGTATGTAAGATATCCTAGTAGTGTTAACCCTTGATATTACTTCTACCTCTGTTACTCTACCATCCTTAAAAAATAAGAGCGTAATTTTTGTATATCTACATCTACCTAAAGTACAACCTTAAACAAAGGAAAATTTAATCATGCTACATTCTATTCATGTGAGTTATCCTTTTAATAACATAATGGAACCATTAGAAAAGCCTTGCTTTAGTCCACATACTTTTAACACTTAAAAGCACTAGGTGAGCCACCATATCATTATACTTATTGCTTACAATGCAATACTTCCAAAGCATGAAACAGGACACTCAACACTTTCATCAATGGCTATGTAAACAATACCCGCTAGCACTATCAAAGAGAAGGATGTGGGCATCCACATCCTCTTAGTATTTCCTAGAGAATTTTAGATACTTCACTGTGACAACTGGTCCTGAAACATGTTGTATTGTAGAAACTAGGGAGTGGGTGGTAGGGGCGGGGTGGTGGTATGTATAGTGGTTGTTGTGGCAGAGTTACCGTGTGTAAGATCCCTGTCCCCACCGCATAACAAATTCAGGGGTGCTAGCAACGGAGGTAGCACTTCTTGCGCGGGGTAGGGTCCCACACTCGGGGCCTCGCCCACGGATATCCGAACAAGAGACTAATCCATCGGTTATTCCAAAACCGAACCCGAAAAAGCTTCCCTTGCTCAGAAAGCACGGGCAATTCCTCTAGGATAACTTTTCTCTAACGTAGTCAAAAGTCTTATCTAATAGAACTGATCTAACCGAGCCCGTAAGTCCCATAGTTAGATCAGGGAAAATATTGCACTTGGATCATAGAGACCAACGCTTTTTTCCTCATTGAGAGGCACAGCCGTTGATTTTTTCCATAGAACAATTTTTGTCTAGGATTTACTTCATCTATCGTACCATAACAGAATTGAGTTTCAATTTAGGGATCCATCCAACCTGACCCCATCCAATCCCATGGATTAGCCAACCACTGTAGTGATGGGATCCAATTAGAAATTTGGTTAGGTTTTGTCCCGGGTACCAGAGAACAGAGTTCCCAGGCCCCAATATGAAATTGCCTTTTTCACAGAATCAGCTATCTTTAAAAACAATCATTTAATGAAACCATTGAGTCACTGATTCTAATCCTCAAAATCTCTGGTTAAATCCTTATTTCCAATCATTTCTTCATCGGTGTACCTATGGCATCATTGGCAACCAGAACGCTCACCACCTGTCCACTCAGAGGCCTTTTTGATAGTTCCTAGCTCATATATAACTGGCAATATATTCACATATCAAAATGGAAACTCCGTTGAAGATCAGCAAGATCAACCAACAGATCCATATAAAAGAGCCATGGATTCATCCGTTGGAGGACCAACAAGGTCAATCAATCAGATCCATGCCCGAATTCAGAAAACAACTCTTACTCCTTGGATCCTTCGCAGGTGATCTAGCGCTTCATTCATAGGCCGCTTCCTTGGCCCCTCATCCACCGTACTAGAAGCTCGCCATTTTAATCGAACCGAGGCTGATCAAGACCTCGACCGACCTTGCTACATGAGACGTCCTCCAATGACTCGCCGTCAGCTGTTGCAACTTTATCAGATTAGGTCTCCACGACCTCATTTACAAGACGGTCAAAATGCTTCTCCAGCATTCTTGACATAAAACAGTCATTTAAAAACAGTTCAAAAATACAGTTTCTATAACGAACCCTCGTCTTTCCACATTGCTCCACATGAAACCACATTAATTAATTCCACAACCATTTCATAAGTATTCCTATTCTCATCCAATCATATCATTTTCATCTCATCACATCTTTCCTCAATTTATCCTCATCAAATCTCATCCACTCGCATCTCATCCATATCCACATCTCATCCACTCGCATCTCATCCATATCCACATCTCATCACATCACATTCATTCACATCTCATCCATTCAGACCACATCACATTTACTCACATCTCATCCACATCACATTCACTCACATGACATCTCATTCATTTTACCTCACATCTCATTCATTCACATCTATCCCAATTCACATCACATTCATTCATATCCATCACATTCACTTTCATTCATATCCATCACATTTACATTCATTCATATCCATCACATTCATTCTCATCACCATTATATCACATCACTTCTATCCACATCATATCTCATTTATACACATCTCATCTCATTCATCCACATCCATCCAATCGTTCACATGTACAACTACTCATATCTATCCATACATTCATATCTATCACTTCACATCCACATATATTCATGTCACATCACATCACATTCTTTCACATACACATCTATATCCATTCTTTCACATACATCCACATCCATTCTTTCACATACACATCACATTCTTTCACATACATCCACATCCATTCTTTCACATACTCATTCACATCCATTATTCACATACACATTCACATCCATTCTTCTCATACACATCCTTATCCATTCTTTCACATACTCATTCACATCCATTCCTCACATACACATTCACATTCATTATCATCACATACATTCACTCACATCCCATATCTTTCATTTACATTTTGATTCACATGACATCACATCTCATCCATTCATTCACATTTATCTCATTCACATCGCATCTCATCACATCTATCCACCTCATTCTCATCGCCTCTATTCACATCACACCCATCCATCCATTCATTCCCATCTATCTGATTCACATCACATCTCATCACATCTATCCACATCATATTCTCATCACTTCTATTTATATCACATCCATCTATCCATTCATTCATATCTATCTGATTCTCATCACATCTCATCACATCTATTCTCATCACATTCGTTTAAACATAGAATTTAAGAGAATTCTAATTTTTGATATAAAGATTCTTTACGCATCTATTTGTGCATAAAATCAACTTCAGTGGGAATAACACTTAACAAAATCCTTTTATGCATCTATTTATGCCTAAATTCAATTTTAAGGAAAATGACACTTTTAAAATAAAAAGAAATCCTTTATGCATCTTTCTATGCATAAAATCAATTTTAATGAAATTAACACTTTTGGAATAAAAAGGAATCCTTTATGCATCTTTCTATGCATAAAATCAATTTTGATGAAAATAATACTTTTGGAATAAAAATAAATCCTTTATGCATCTTTCTATGCATAAAATCAAATTTGATGAAAATAACACTTTTGGAATAAAAATAAATCGTTTATGCATCTTTCTATGCATAAAATCAAATTTGATGAGAATAACACTTTTGGAATAAAAATAAATTCCTTTATCAAATTTGATGAGAATAACTCTTTTGAAATAAAAATAAATTCCTTTATGCATCTTTCTATATGCATGAAATCAAATTTGATGAGAATAACTCTTTTGAAATAAAAATAAATTCCTTTATGCATCTTTCTATGCATAAATTTAATTTTAATGGGAATAACACTTTTGAAATAAAAATAATTCTTTTAGAATCTACAAACGGAAGGAATTATTCTTTTAGAATAACCTAATGATAAACTTTAGTTCCACAAAATTTAAGAAAATTTTGCCATAACCTCCTTTGTATGGCTGACCATTTCTCAATTTTAATATTCAATTTATGACTTGAATTAATCCAATTTGAATTCTAATATCTCTAATCTACTCCATTTTCTAAAAATTAAGAGAGTAAATAATGAAGAGTTTAATTAATAATTTAATTAAACTTTCTAGGATTAAGAAGGGATGAATTGTAAATTTAAGAAAACCATAGATTTAAAATTCACAATAAGTAAGAATTAAGCTTACATGGAGTTTGTAAGCTTTCCTTTGGCTTGAGGGATTGAGGGTTCTACTCTTGTTTGCAGCAAGAGTGGCCACCAGTTCTTTTGGAGAGGATTTAGTCAAAAACAATTGAATTATCAAGTGAATTCAATGTATTTGACTCTGGGGAGGAGTGGAGTAACAGTGCATAAGCACTATTAACCTTTTTCAAGGGGGGAGGCTTCTATTAATTGGAAAAAGTGAGCCTCTAATCAAGTAAACTGATTCTAGAATTTTTAAAATCGGTTTGGTCACTTTTTAACCATTTTTAGGTCAGCTTACTTTTTGGATCTAGTTGAAACAAGAGAGAGGAGAGATGAAAATATCTCATTATTTGTGAGTTTAAAACTCATCCACACATGTGAAATAGGCACCTCCTTCATGAGGGGAATTTTCCACACCACTGAGGTGTCAAAAATGCATCATCTCCTCTAAATATCTCTTCTTTTTAACTAATAAACCTTGTCCTTAGTCAACTCTTCATCTTATGTGAGTATTTACTCATTTTGGGAGATTTTTCTTTTATTCTTTAATTTATCTCCTCCCTACATTTGGATTAATCTTATTGGTCCATAGGAACCTTAATCCAAAATTTTAGGATCTAGACCCTCAAGCTAAGGTCCTTTTTACCTATTTTCAATTTATTCCAATTGCACACTGGAAAGTTCTTTTTGAATTTTTATTTCAAGAAAAAACATTTTAATAAGAAGGGATATTTTTCCATCCAAAGATATCTAGAAACTAAATTATCTCTCTCTAGAATATTTTCTCTCTCTAGAGGCTAAAACAGATAGAAACAAGATCTGTTATTATTCTGAAAAGGGGATTAATTACAGGGAGAGAAACTGGACATCTTGAGGGGCTGGGGGAGGAATCTTACACCGTGTTCCTTTGTCTAGTGATGGTTCCGAGCTAGAGTCAGCAAACTAAAGTGTCTGAGCTGTAGCTGCGCCAAATAGTGTTGTTCACGTGCTGACATGAATGAAGGACTCAAACATAGAACAAAGGAAACAAAAAGTGAAATAGGCAGCAAGATGCATCGTCGCCAAAATGTTGTCGGGTGACTGCTACCTGATAACCTAGTGAGTTCTCTGGTTATGCACACAATAATACACTAGCTAGACACAAAGAAATGTGTACAAAATAAGATGAAAAAGATAGCATAATATACTTACAAGAGATGCAACAATTACACAAGATAGATCGACCCGTATGTGTACTACCTGCCAATTGAAAAACCCGATTGAAAACAAGCGAAGAGACAGCTATACAAAATGGTAGATTTTGATTAACACAACTAGCTAACAGCAAACTAGTGTACATATTTTCATTACAAATTTATAATGTGAAGTTACAAATAAAAGAGATGGCATCATGATCTGAGCATGACTGAGTTACATCCATGATGGCCTACTAACTAGTTAGTTTGTTACTCTTACCTGACTAAGCCACGACTATGGTGTTAAATGCACCCGACTGGGCCATGACTTTGGCATTCCGACCCAAACAAGTGAAAACCAATATAAGTACAAGAGTACTATGTATAAGTGGTCCATAATGTGAACATTCTAAGAAAGTGAGCTGCCAAGATAAGTATGCTATGACTCAGTTGGACTAGGTAGGTGTAGTCCAGTTATAAAATCATTCACAAAGATTTGTCGTGTCAACTATGAAATGTGCGAGTGGTGTAAAGGTGGAATGGTCACCTAGGCATGTCATAAGTGTTATCTTGTGTTAAGATTGATACCTTGATACTCGACCTTTAGCTCAACTCCATGTCTAAGACTCCAAGCATAATGTGGAATCTACGAAGCTTCTCTACTCCCAAGGTCTTAGTGAGAATGTCATCTACCTATTCCTCTTTGTGCTGACGTACACGATGACATTAGCATTTCTTGCCAAGACCTTCTCTCTGATGATGGGATAATGGACCTCTATGTTTCGTCTAAGCATGAAACACTGGGTTTCTGGCCAACTATATGCTATTAAGGTTTTCGCAATAGATGATAACTTGCTTCTCCACATGCAGTCCCAAATTTCCAAGTAGCTTATGTAAACCAAGCTACATCACATGTTGCACAACCATCATAGTACCCCTATACTCTACCTCTATTCTTGATAAGGCAACTATCAAGGCTACTTCTTTCTGCTCCATGTAACAACACCACTCCTAATGCAAATGTATATACCAACCTCAAAGAAGAGGACATAACTCACTATGGACCTCATGTAGAATAGTGTGCACTATCCAAATGCAGTTTTTGAGGAGCCTGCATAAACTAGCTCTCTGCACATAGTGGCATTTTCTAAAATCTCACCTCCTCGATTTGCACTCAGCTTGCCATTCTAATCTAATGGTAGAGACATGGGCTTATAGCCAGCTATAATGTATTTGGACAACATGTCATATTATCTCTCTGATGTGATATGCCCTCAGGAATCCTAATGACCTCAATGCCAAGAAAGTATCTCAACTCATCCAGATCCCTCATGCCCCTTTACATTCTCTAATTTCTCTTTATTATCACCCTAAAAAATCATGTCATCCACATAGATGGTGATAACCAGAATCTTTTTATCATTTTTTCACTTATATAGAGTGAATGATCATGACAATGAAAGCTAATGGTGATAAGATACTATGCAATCTTATCATGCCATACTCTTGGTGCCTGCTTCAAGACATACAAGGCTCTACGTAGCTTGCACACATAATATAGGTTACTTGAATACTCATAACCAAGTGGATGTTCCAAATATACTTCTTCTTACAACTCACAATGCAAGAACATACTCTTTATATCCATCTGATGCAAAACCCAACGTTTGGATGTTGCCACTACAATAAGAGCTCCCATGGTTGCCATCTTGGTAATGGTGGGGATGAATGTCTCCTCATATATCAATACCTTGTACTTGCTAATTCTTCCATCTGACTTGTGCTTCACTTTGTAGACCCACTTACATCCAATAGGCTTTTATATCATCAAGCAAAGGCACCATTTCCATGTCTTATTTGCATCCAATGCAACCATTTCTTCATCCATAGTTTTCTCCCAATGTGCATACCAGCAACATCCTCAAAACATGTGGGTTTAGCCTCCTCTTGGGGGGTTCACCTCAAAAAATGTTAGTGTACCACATGATATCAACAGGAGGGGTTTTTTAATTAGATACATTGAGAAAAATTACTACGATTACATTAACAGGAGGGGTTTTTTAATTCAACTTTAGAAAAAAATCATTTAGTTCATAAGTAAAGAGGGGTTGTTTTATTGGGGGAAAATTTTTAGCTAAGGGGTTTTTTTAATACCTCTTGAATGCATGTGATACCTAGGGTTTTCTAGTAGTGCACCCCCCCCCGAGAGCCTCCTGCATAACCTTTGCCATGTATGCAAAATGGTGAGCTACATAACCATCATACGTCAATCTCTAAAAAGGATTTTTGACCCTACCCACACTGACTTGCATAGTCTTGGATCTGTCCTTAATGTCCTTATAGGTGCCTTAGCCTTCCTTGCACCAGGTGTCTTGATAGTTAGAAGCCCAAACTCCTCATCAAGGCTAAAATGAATGCCCTACTAAAATGCCAGGCATACTAAGTGACTGATTAGCCTTCTCTTTACCTTTATTTGATGCACTTATTGAACCTACAAGACTGATTTTCTGATGCAACCTGCCAATCCATGGTTTATCAATAGACCCACTACTAGAGGACTCTCTCAGTCCACTCAATGATTGTGATACTGACTTGTATTCAACACAATCATCTGCTCCTATGCATCAGCCCTAATTGAGTCTTTTATAGTAGCATACCAACTACTCATCTCCTCAAAGAAGATATCCCTACTCACCCTCATCTCACATGTGATAGGGTTATAACATCTAAACTCCTTTTTCTCAGAAAACACACATGTTTTAGCCTTTGGATCCAACTTACTACGTAGCTCATCATAGGAATGTGTACATACAAAATGTATCTAAACACTTTCATGTGTGATAAATTTGGTTTTTAGCTAGTACACTTCCCCTCTAGAGTCACACCATGCACTACCATTGTGGGGGACCTATTCATAATGTAAACTGCAGTCACAACTACATCAACCCAATAATTCTGAGGTATACTCTTCTCAGCCCCATCAATGCACAAGTAACCTCTACAATGTGCCTATTCCAATACCATTTTGATGTGGAGTGTACCTACATATGAATTGCCTCTAAAGTCCATGCTTTCTCAATGAACTCATTGGAGAAGCAATCTCCCCCTCTCTCTCACCTTTAGCACTTCACCCGTAAACATGTTTGTTTTTTAGCCCATATTCTATGTTTCATGAAATATAGACCCACACCTTTCTCACATGACCACATTAATGAAAAATACGTAGTAACGACATCCTCCCATTGATGCTATCTTTGTTGACTCCCCTATACATCTGATTAAACCACATCAAGTTCTCTTTTAATTACATACATGTCATGTGGAAATGCATTTTTTGTTTGCTTTACAAATTGACACCTTAAACTTTGGTAAACTTGTAATAATTTCTAAATTCTACATAGACTTTAATTTGCTTATTTACATGACCAATGCATTTGTGACAGATATCTATATTGGCCACAACACTTGCACCTTGTGTAAACATAGCAACTTTCACCTTAGGCATGCTTATATCTAAATTAAACATTTTACCCAAACTTATTTGCCTTTGCCAATCAAATAACATTTTCTGTTGGAGTCTGTTGAAGTCCTCAATATAGCAACCCTCACAACAAGGTTAAAGAGTAATGCAGACCCTGCTCAATCATCTACCCAATATAAATTAAATTCTTTGTTATGTTAGGAATATAAAGTACATTAGCCAAGTACCTCATCCTATATAGCGAATGGCACATTCCCAATGTGAGTAATAGAATGAGTCATGCCATCCCATCATCTCTACATAACTTGGTTTTACTACATTTTTTACATTTCTAAACGAGTAATCATGGCAAGTCATGTGGTTAGAGGCTGTCGAATCCACATACAATACATCATCATTGTTTATGGGTACATCTGTAGTCACCTAATTCAATATGTGGTGTTCCATAACAAACTCACATATATCTTTAGCCTACTTCGCTTGAAGATGTAGAATTGTTTTAGTGAAACTTGTTACTTTTTATGTCACTTTGCTTCTTATGTTATTCTGTTGTGACCTGGTTTGCCACAATAAAAGTAATCCTTTGAACTTGATTCCAATTGCTGTCTTTACCATTTGCCCTAGCTTCTTTGGATTCCCTTTCATTGAGACTAGAATCTTCCTCATGTGTGTGTTTTGCTACTACTATGAATCATTACACTACTACTCCTGTTTGTCCATAATTCTTATTTCCAAAATGGCCACCACCTTGGCCACACTGTGACCTTCACCTCTACCTCTACCCAAATTTGAGTAGAAGACCTAATTGAAGTGTTCTTTCTTTGGAAGGAAGAGTCTTCACCCAAAGAATTATCTTCTATGATTAACATAAACACTAAATTCTAAAAGTTGGGAACATTATCTCTTACAGTAATAGAGGTCTTGAATTATTTATATTCTTTGCCAAGTCCATTCTTACCACTGCACTGTGCGAGAGTTCAAATAGAGACTGTTAGAAAAATAGAACTTCACAAAAGTGCTCGAAAACACCTTATAGTGGCCAAAATGGATGTCAAAACGTAATCTGGCCACAAAATATCAATATAAGTTCTACAGATAATACAAGTACCTTTGCACCTGCGAAGACGGCTCCTCAATCAGAGGCATGTAGCTCCCAAAGCTACCTAATGAGTTGCGTACCAAAACAAGAAAAGGAAGAGATGATGATGCTCTTACCCATGTATAGCTTCCTTTGCTTGCTACTCATCTCCTTAGCCTGCTACTCATCTCCTTAGCCTAATCCAAGCTCTAATACCATGAAAATATTGAAGGTGGAGAGAAAGATCAATGAGCTCTTTCAAGCACACACACAAACACTTACAACAATGGAGAAGACACACACATTGATGGAAGGCTAAAATCTTATGAATCTATGTTTCTCTCAATATAGATCTACAAAGGATAAATGAAAACCAACATAAGTACTAGATTACATAATGTGAACATGCTATACATAGGTGAGCTGGGCAAGATAAGTATGCTAGAACTCTGTGTAATTAGGTAGGTGTAGCCTCTAGCTGTAGAATCACTGGCAAAGATCCATTGCGTCAACTACCAAACACACTAGTGGTGTAAAGGTTGAATGGTCACCTAGTCATGAGTGTCAGCTCGTGTTGAGCTTGACATCTCAATAACCATGTGGTCACAGTATTGATCCTCAATAATATTATCTTAATGAGTTGCGTACCAAAACAAGAAAAGGAAGAGATGATGATGCTCTTACCCATGTATAGCTTCCTTTGCTTGCTACTCATCTCCTTAGCCTGCTACTCATCTCCTTAGCCTAATCCAAGCTCTAATACCATGAAAATATTGAAGGAGGAGAGAAAGATTGAGCTCTTTCAAGCACACACACAAACACTTACAACAATGGAGAAGACACACACATTGATGGAAGGCTAAAATCTTATGAATCTATGTTTCTCTCAATATAGGATAAATGAAAACCAACATAAGTACTAGATTACATAATGTGAACATGCTATACATAGGTGAGCTGGGCAAGATAAGTATGCTAGAACTCTATGTAATTAGGTAGGTGTAGCCTCTAGCTGTAGAATCACTGGCAAAGATCCATTGCGTCAACTACCAAACACACTAGTGGTGTAAAGGTTGATGAATGGTCACCTAGTCATGAGTGTCAGCTCGTGTTGAGCTTGACATCTTAACAACCATGTGGTCACACTATTGATCCTCAATAATATTATCTTCATAACACATGAGTTGTGTTTTCATATCAACACATTCCATCCAATAATGAAATCATGTTGCCTTATGCATGGCTCTCTACATCTTTTGCAACTAAAGAGTGATCCACCTTATCACATATATTGACAAACATTAGCTTTCCTTAGTTATTAAATATTAAGATTTATGCCTAATATTTAGGCATTAATTCTTCTTAATCCCTAAGCTTAAGACTATTACCCTATCATAAGTATTAAATGAACCCTACTCATATCAAATCCCTAGTTTTCTAAGTATTAGAGCAATATCCAAATCATGAGGTTGATCATTTTTTCTAATCATGTGATTAGCCAAGATTTTCTGACCATAAAATCAACAATTCCTTTCGAAAACATGATGGTTAATAAAGCTTTCTCATCTAACTTTCCTACACATGAGATTCTCATTCCTTAATCACACTAATTGGCTTACTTAAACCAAGGTTATCGTATATGTAACTAGTTATGCAAAGAATGATGATTTTTGGATGCTCTCCATCACTATGCGGTGGGTCATTGAGCCTCAAAGTCTCTCCCAATCATTAGGACACTATATGAGAACTTAACTCATTATGGTTGAGTAGTTCAAGAGAAGTGGCTTTGTGTTGATTACATTGTGAGTGTTTAGTGCTATTGGGCAACCGGAAGAGTCAAGTCTATTTCAAATCATGTGAGAAACTTGACAAGAATAGTTTCCATGCATGGAAATTCCATATGTAAAACTTTATAATATCCAAGGGCATGTGGGACTTTTTTATAGGTGATCAAAAAGAGCGGAGAGAAGGATCCTATGGATGATAGTACAAGGCATGGGCAAAAAGAGCAAGTGAAGTGCTACACTGGGTTTTTATGAGTAACTCAGGTAACAAAATTTTTTAACATGAAAAAGGATACCATGCCTATCTGAGAAGTTAAAAGGTGTTGCAGATTCATTAGGTACCATTGGTTCACCCATTGATGATGATGATCTTATTGTGACCACATTAAATAGTCTTGGAAATGAATATAACCCATTTGAGACTTCCATCAGTGTTCTCATGAGAGAACTTATCCAGGTTTTACAGAGTTGGTATAGTGAGGAGGTTAGACTACTAGGAGGATCAATGGAGGTGAACATGTAAACATGTCTCCTACATTGATAGATGTAGAGGAAGGAAGGGGAGAGACTTTCTTTTTGTTTGCTCAAGGAATGCATGAGTCAAAGTCCAATTGTGTAGCCTCCTAGGTGGGGGGGAGGATTTTTATGTGAACCCAAGTGTCTCATCACATTCAGTGGGTGCTATACTTTTGCAAAAGGGAGAGAAAAGGCGTATGCAACCAGTGTATTATGCAAGAGCCGACAACTCACTGATGTCGAGGAGAGGTATGATGAAATGGAGAAAGGTTGTTTGTCTCTTGTTTTTGCAGTAAAGAAGTTTAGGTCATACTTGTTACCTCGCCCTTTTTTCTTCCTCACATCTCACTACTGCAGGAGTGAATTTCGCAAAGTGGATTTGTGAGCTTCAAGAATTCTCTTTCACTTTTATTACAGAAAACACCACTAGGGACTCTCTTGCAGATTTGCTTACAAGGAAGGAAGAGGAAGAAGGAACAGAAACAAAGGAAGAAGTATATGAAGATTTGGAGACACCATCAACTGCTTTCACTATATGCATTTTGATGGAGCCTTTAGCCCTTCCAGGCAATGTGGGGCTAGGGGGATAGTTTTATTTGATCCAGAAGAAAAAGAGGTATGGGCCAAGGGTAGGGAATTTCCAAAGGCTATATCAAATAATGTGGCTAAGTATAATGCATTAATTTGGGGATTAGAAGATTACATAAAAGATGGAATTAAAGAGGTAGAGGTTAAAGGGGATTCACAATTGGTCATCCGACAAATAAAAGGAGAATATAAGGCAAGGAGTCCTGATCTCCAAGAATTGTATAAAAGGGCAATGGAGTTAAAAGAAGCTTTTGAGTTTTATAAATTTGTGCATGTTAATAGGAAGGATAATCAAAAGGCTGATGAATTGGCTACTAAAACTTTGGCTTCTTTCAAAGTAGCTATTCTTGCATTAATGGATACAGGTTGGCCTGAGCTCTCAGATGTTCAACACTATTTAGATACAGGATTCTTCCCTCCTGGATTGAATCCTCAACAGAAGCAAAGGCTTACAAAAGGAAAGCTCATCCTTACACAATTCTAGGGAATATTCTTTACCAGCAAGGTAAGGATAAGATTCTTAGGAGGGTAGTGAGCCTGGAAGAATCTAAAAGGATTATGGAATTATGTCATGAATGTTCAGGTCACTTTGCTTCAGCTAGCACAACTTGGAGCATCCGTAACACAGGTTATTATTGGCCTTGACTCAGCAAGAATGTCTATGAGTGGTGCTGTAGAGAAGTTGTGAAGAAGCTGTGAAGTATGCCAGGCATATGGGCATAAGCAATTGGTTCCTGGACCCTTAAACCCTATCCCAGCATATGGTCCATTTGAAAGGTGGGGATTAGATTTTGTGGGCCCACTTTCTCGTTCCTCACATCATGGGAAGTAATACATATTGGTGGGCCACAGATTATGCAACAAGGTGGGCAGAAGCGAAGGCCATGCTCAATAATAAAGCAGTGGTTGTGGCATCCTTTCTAAGGGAATACAGATGTGCCCGATTTGGGTGCCCATTAGAAATCCTTACAAATGGGGGGAGGTCTTTCAGGAATGATTTGATTGAAGCTTTGGTGCAGAAATTAAAAATAAAGCATGCTATGTCAACTACCTATTATCCCCAATGTAATGGTTTAGTAGAAAAAACTAATGGACTTCTTTGTGGATCTTTGTCTAAGCTAGATACTATGAAGAGAGTGGGATGTGCATTTGCCAGAGGTCCTATATGGGCCTATAGGACAACTGCCAAACTCTCTGTTGGTTTCACACCTTTTCAGTTAGTTTATGGAATGGAGGCTATTTTTCCAATAGAATTGGAAATCACAAGCCTTCGCACACCTTTGTATGCTTGAATAATGAAGAAGAAACACATGCCCAACTGGAGACCTTGGATGAGAGGTGACTTCAGGCACTTCAAAATTTGGAGGCTGCAAGGCTACACAACAACGGTGCAAGGCAAGGCATGACACTCTCACGAAGAAGAAGAAGAAGCGAGAACTCAAGCAAGGAAGCTTAGTCATGAGGTATGATGGCCGTGTGGAGAAACGGCTAGATAAGAAGCTTCTTCGACGCTGGGAAAGCCCCTTCAGGATAAAGCAAAAGTTCAAAAATAACACCTATCTTCTAGAGGATGCAAGTGGCTAGGAGCTTCCCGGACGTGCCAATGAGTATCTTTTACCCTCGAGCACCATGACCAACAAAACCCCAAGACAAGCATGGAGGATCTGCTGGGGGGGGAATATGTGACATGAAAAATTGATATTTTTCATTTTCAATTTTGTACATATTTTGATGGTTTCTCAATGGTAATAAGGTAGAAGCTTGTCCAAGAAGATTGTGGCACCACAATGGAATAAGGGCGTGGTGATGCGGCGGCTTGGCGGCTACCCTGATAACAGCATTCTATCTTCAAATATAATGGTTTTACTTGATTTAGAGTACACACATTGTAAATGCCACAAGTATGCTTGATATATACTTTGGTATGGTAGATAGGCTAGTGATGTGGAAAATAAAAGTGGGCCTTCATGCTCACATGGATTTTACTTGTATTATTAATATAGTATTCACCATAAGGCTACAAGTTGGGGAGCGTGGAAGGCATGTGGAGAAGTGTGTGTAGGTGCATAATTGGGAAAGATTCTTCTAGAATGCCTACATGGAAGAGGAGAATTCTGCCATGTGTAAGTGGGATCTCTACCTACATGCCACTTAGACTTGGCTATTATCTCATCACACTTTCAAAGTCAAAAAGTCTTTAATTTAATAATCAATAGAAGACAGCCTCCGAAGAGGACAATTGATGGTGACATCTACCCTTATGGGGTTGAAGATTTTTATGTTGTAATTTGTAACAATGGAAGAGAGGGTGATTCTCCACCTATAAAAGGAGCCCTCCTCTCCCTTTTAAAGAAATGAAGGAAGCCTCCTCAATTGAGCATTTTGTGTCATTGCCATTCTCTTATCTTCAAACCCTTATTTAAACACTCTCTTTACATGTGAATGCTTCATTTAGCATTAGCTCCTCATGCTTAACCCAATTTTGGACCTCTTTGATGATTCATGATAAGTGGGATAAGGATTTATTATCTTGGTGGGCATGTGACTTCTCAAGGTAGCCCTTGCCTTATTGCCGCCCTCCTTTGCCTTATTGCCGCCCTCCTTTGGAGGTACCAATGGTTTTAGCAGTAATGAGCATGTGGAAAGACTTTGGGGACCATAGGTAAATCTTTACGATTGTTCGCTGAGCAATGTTAACCCTTACCCTCTAGCTTGAATCATGAAGGAGATGAAAGGCAAGAGGCTATGTGAAAATTGAGGTTTCATGCAAAGAGAGGGAAGTGCAGTTTTTGTGGTCTAATACCCAAATTTCAACCGATAATTACTCATCACTCTGGTATTGGTTTCTAAAATTGATTATATGGCTAGGAAGCTCTTTATATGCTTTTTCCACTCATGTAACTAATGTCTTAATCCTTTAACTCATTGGTGATTAGAATTTCTCCCAAAGTTGCCAACTTTTAGGCAAATTTTCACAGTTTTATAGTCTTGTAGTAAAATGCTCATAACTTTTTGCTCGGTTGCCCGTTTTTGAAAGTTTTTATATAGGTGCAAATCTCTCTTCAAGCTCTACATACCTATATAATCCTCTTTTGTATAGTCTATATGGATTTAAAACTACAATTCTCTGTGTATCTCTATTTTTATAGACTTTTGGCCATTATTTCTTCTTAATAATGATTAATTCCTCTTAATCTCTTATCAAAAGGCAAATACCATGTATCTTATCCTCTTGTAAGTGATTGCTATATTCTTTTACTTAAAGATGTTCCATCCAAATCGTCCAATTCAAGAACGGATGAACCTTACCAACATTCCCCGTATGTTTTCGTTCACATAATCCTGAGTCTGAAGATTTTCTTCCAGCAAAGAATTGCCCTCTTGTTTGGAGCTGCAAGACTGGCAAAAATTATTGCTTCTCTTGAGCCTTTCATCTTTCCTTCCATGAATTATGATCTCACCTTTGATGTGTTTATCTTTATCTTAACCTAGGGAGAGAAAGGGAGGTGAGGAAGCTATGAGGTTTCATACAAGTGTGTTTTGATTCTATGAAGTGACCGAAGTCAAAACCCCAACTTTGTGTTACAACAGTACTATATTGCGCCCAGACTTTCACAACCAGTGACCTCAATTTGCATACATACACCCAATGGTGGTACCTGTAATATCTATTTGCAACACACACAGTATCTACACAATCAATTTTCCTTCTTGCAGTTCCAAATACAAAAATCTGCAGAGAATTGAAACTTACTCCCGCAGTGTACGCACGCGAACGCCTTTGAACTGAAAAACAGACATGCCCGAAACACGTTTTTAACCCGAAATTTATTGTCCTAATGATGATATAGTTGCCTTGGAGTTCCACTCTAGTGAAGACATCTCTCCTCAATTGGAGTTCATTTGTCGGTGCCTCCCAAAGAGCTACCGAGACAAATGTGTAGTAGCCAACACAAAGGGGAAGAATAGATGAAGCTCTTGCCCTCGTACCACTTCCTATGCTTCTCTTGATTATCACTCAGCTTCTTAGCAGCATGAATCAAGATCTAATACCATGAAAAGATGTAGGGAGGAAGAGAGCTTAATCTCTTGCAAGCACACACACACTCACACAAACTCTAGAAGAGAACACACAAGATGAGGCTGAAAATTATTCTTCTTCTTCTTCAACAAAAGAGGTCTACAAAGGAGATAAAGTGACTAACACACATACTAGAGTATATACAAGCGGTCCATAATGTGAACACACTAAAGTGGAGTGGGTAGATGTGGACTAGTGGGTGTAGTCTAGCTATAGAATCTCTGGCAAAGATATATCGTGCAAGCTACCAAACCCACCAGTGATGTGAATGTCGAATGGTCACGCATATGCCTTGTGAGTGTCAGCTCATGTTAAGCTTGACATCTCAAGAAATGATAGTGGCATTTATGAGGTGAAGATGGTCTTGAAGAGAAAGTTTGAAATAAAGGATTTGGGTGAGCTACGATACTTCAAGGGCATTGTTGTGGTTGCCCATCAATAATAATGACTTGATTGTCACAGGGGACAATGATAGTGGGAATCATGAGGTGAAGATGCTCCTCAAGAGGAATTTCAAAATAAAGGATGTGGGTGAGCTGTTGTGATACCTCATGGGTATAGAGGTGATAGGATAACATGATGGGATTTGAGTGTTTTTTTTGAGGGATCTTGGTGGAAGGAGCTTTTACTAGCAACCCTTCCCTCTTAAGAATGTGGATATTCTCTCTCCAATCCCTCCACCACTACATTCAAACCAACCCACCACTACCTCCTATAGCCTCCACCACCACCTCTCAGCCAAACCCACCTTCTCCCCTCTATGCTAATTTAGCTCCTGCCCCCTCCCTCTCTCTCAATCTCCCACCCTCTTCCCTCTCCCACCATCGTCCCCCTCTCACTCTTTCTCACACTTATCCACCCTCCCTCTCCCACTCTCTCTCCTTCCTCCTCTCCTTCCCTCTCTCTCTCTCTCTCTCTCTCTCTCTCTCTCTCTCTACAAACCTCTTCCCTTTCTCTCTTCCACTTTCTCTCCTTCTCCCTCTCCCACCCTCTTTCCTAATCAATCCACCTTGCCTCTCCCACCCTCCCTATGCATAATGTCTCCTTCCCTCTCCCTCCCTCTCTCTCACTCCCTATGCATAATCTCTCCTCTCCTCTTCCCTCTATCTCTCCCTCTCCCACCGTCTTCCCCCTCTCACTAATTTTCCCTAATCCACCCTCTCTCTCAATATCTCTCCTTCCCTCAATCTCTCTCTCCCCCAACCTCATCCCTTTCTATGTCCCTCAATTCAAAACATCCAAAATATGGTGGCTTGCTGCATTTGAGGTACCAAAGGAGGACCATGGAGTACTTAAGAATTTTTTTCACTTAACAGAGATACTAGATATTGTACGACGGCAAAACAATGGTGGTGAAGTTTTGCATGTCGATGGATTTGGTGAATACAAGGTAGAATGGCATCTTGCTCGTGATTTGAAAACATTGAAATGCATGCAATCCAGGAAGAAAGGCAACGATGGGAAGAAACAATGGATTGCAAGGATAGGATAACGTGGTGCTCCAACACGTGACCAGTGTGTTCAAAGGAATGGAATGTTGGTGCCATTAGATCCTAAGTGGGATCCTATTTTAGAAATACCCTTAACAAGGGTCCACTTTTGCACCTTGCTTGCATAGTAAGGATAATAGAGAAGTTGGTGTTTGAGTACGTATGTTTTTCCTACAAGATGTAGCATGTTTCAGATGTTGATGCAACATGCAAGAAGGTAGAATAATTCTTGTCTGATGTTGGATTGCACCAGTTGTGTGGATTGCACTTGATAAATTGGCACCACTTTTACAAAAGATGACATTCAATTCTGATGATGTCAATGCATTTAAAGAGGCGGTTGTACACTTTCATAACTCAATGACAGAGGCATGGACTTCAAATTGCATTACACACTATATGGTCAGAGTGGTCTCCATTTCATTTTTACAATTGCATTCCCAAGCCAAATCCTAAGCCTTAGGAAGTCACATAGGTCTCGGTACAAAATAACCGTTACTAGATGGAATCACGTTCTAGTGTGTGATGGCCAAGCCAACTAGGGATAATTTAGTCACAACCCAAGATGATTAATGAGGGCAAAAACCTCATTTTATATAATTTCATCAATAAACTTAAATCCTCACTTTTCAAAAACAAAATTAGTTTACTAGAATCTCAATCAGTGAACTAAAATGGTTTTGAGTTAAGATTGACTTACTTGCCATTCCAAATTAAAATGAGATGGCTAACTTGCAAGCAGGTAGTAGTAGGTAGCTGACAATCTACATTTTCCTTTATACATTGCCTTGGTGTGGTTTATCATTTCCCTCATCTTTTCGCATCATCCCACCTTGTACTTGCAATATAATTTCATTTGACGATCCTTGGATTTTCATAACATACCTTTGGCCTGGTCGTATACTTGGGTCTTGTTGGTCTTGTGGACAAGAGCAAGTTGTACATGGTGTTGTTGTCAATGAGGGCATCATGTTGGTGTGCAAAGGTTCTAGATGCATAACAATTATAACAGAGTTTGGAGGTGTCACCACCCACCAGCATTGTGGGCAGACATGCACTCGTCTCAACAAATCTAACAAGTGTAACCCAACATCATGATGGGGGCATTGCAAGAGTCAACACACATGGAGGCCGGCATCAAGCAAGTAGTGGAGAGTGATATACTCATTGACACACTAAGAAGCCACTAGAGTCCACATCCAAGAATCTAAATAGCTCAAGGACAAGACCCACTTGACCACCGCCGGCCAACATTGTAGTTATCAGGTGCTTGTATGAACTCTCAACGAGAGATCCAATTGTCTTGGCTCTCATCCAACCTAAAGAAGCCCACCCGTATGGTTGCCTTGGCACTCTGGGGGCCAGCCTACTGTAGTAAAGGTGGAAGGTTTTTCGCAAAAGCAAACAAACAACTATATTAGCTATCACTAAGCAAGTAGGAGGGGTGAAGAGGCACAACGTCCAAACATATAGAAAATAAGATGCTCTCTCTCTCTCTCTCTCAAGAATGAAAGACCGAAGAAGAAGTAAAGACTACCCAAATAAGATGCTCTCTCTCTCAAGAAAGACTACCCAAATAAGATGCTCTCTCTCAAGAAAGACCGAAGAAGAAGTCTACCCAAATAACTCCTAAGGTGGCATGTGTGTGTGTGTCACCTCTACTGAGAGAAGAAGGGGTGACGAGAGGGTGCACAAGAAGGGAGAGGGCTTTATAGAGGGTAAGGCTGGCGAGGGGTTTGCTAGAGGGGGAGGGAGAGGCCTACAAGTGTTGAGAAAAGAAGAGAGCCTATGAAGGGTGGTGAGGGGAAGGTTGGCGGAGTAAATGAGAGAAGGCGGGGGTGAGATCTAGTGAGGGAGAGGGCTGGCCAAGAGATGAGGGAAGCCATAGAGAGAGAGGGGGTGAGAGCTCGCGAGAGGAGATGAGATAAAGGGTGGTGAGAGGATGCCTACTGCTGTGGCAATGGAGCAAATTGCGAGAGAGGGTAGCGAGGTCACAAGAGGGGGAGTGTCCCTTGGATTGAGAGGAAAGGGAGGGGTTTCTCTATAGGAGCAAGAGGCAGCCAAAGCATGTACGCATAAGACAGAGACATGTCAACACCATCGCTATGCATGGAGGGAGAAGATGACAAGGAAATGGTCTATGTAACCTTGTTGGCAGTCTAGGTCCCTCTTTTTAGTATCATCATTGGTTTTGATGAGTTTTAACTACAAACACCTTTTGATTTTTCCAATTTGCCTATTGTTTTGAAATGTGGCTTGGGTTTACCAATGTTCCTTGAGGTTACTACTTCTTAAGACTTTTCTAGTCTCTCAATTATCCTAACCCATTGTGAGAGCTATCTCATCAGTGCCTCTCTTGGATGATCTGATTTATAAAAGCGATCTCCATAGGGTTGGGGGTCCTACCTAAAATGTCAAGGATCTCTTTTCTGTTTCTAGTATCTTGTAAAGGAAACACCTGACTCATTAGATCCACCCAACCACCCGCTTACCAGTGATTAGAACCGTTCATCTATGAGGTTTACCTAAATTACCAAGCACATTGTTTCACTGATGTAAGTTACAACATGATTCATTCATTTATCCTTTTGCATAGGTTCCTTTATCCCTTAACACTATTGTGGAAAAAATAGGTAATATTTCTTGAAAACGAGAAACATTTGGCATGTTTCAAAGATTCCATAAAAAAAGTTTAGTTTTTTAACCTCTTTTTAAAAGTGGTCTATGCATGCATCCAACACTACCAAAAAATGATAATATTTTGGGCACTTTATATATTTCTTAGAAAAATTGACATGAAAAAAAAGAGTTCGTTTTGCTTACTTTTTGAGATTATAATTGAAAATATAACAATAAGTTTTCGAAAAACATGCCGAAATAGAGATAACGTTTATTATTTCCATCTTCAATCCATTTAAAAAATGATACAACTATAAAAAGAAGCTATTTTCTAAACATATAGCTTATGGCATAGTTATGGTTCCTCATAATCATTGTTACACCATCACCAGTTGATATGTCTTTCCCTGAGAAGGTAGACGAGGCATCCTCTTCTTAAGACACTATCAACAAATACATATTTTTTCTTCTATGTGTACACTTGAAGCTTAGACTCCTTGGGTCAGCTGTGCCAATGTTAGCATGATTGAGGATGTTCTAAAGAGTGCAACTATAAAAAAGTATTTATACGATTATATTATAAAAGCGTTATCTTGATATAGTTATTATCTTAATTATAAAACCCTATTTTGGCTCTTGATATGAGAGTAGTATTAAAATCCATTTTGAGGCTCTTGAGTATCACAATTTCTTAATTGATAATATATATTTTTTTAAAAAGAGTTCGTTACGTATAGATGAATTTTAAAATATTATGGATAAGCTATTTAATAGTTGTCTAATTTTTTTAAAAAATACACACTCATTTCTAAAGAAGATGTGTTCTTCATGTGACAAAAAGGGGTTAAATGGTAATTTTAGTTATTGAATGAGTTTAGGAAGGATGAAAAATCTCGCTTAAGAAATAAAAGTTTATACTTTTCAAAATACTTTTTTGTAAAATATCAGGCATGGACTTAGGTTCAAATCCTACTGCACATGGTAAGGATGTTTTAGCTATAACATTTGCGGCCAACTTAATGCTGAGTAAGAACTTCTCAACTAAGGGTTGATGTTTTTCATCAACTTGATACAAAACATCAACTTTTTAAAAAAAATGATATTTTGCATCAAGTTGATGTAAAACACCAACTTTATATGCAAAATATCAACTTTATATATAAAAGATCAACTTTTTTACAATACTTGATGTTTTGTATCAATGTTATGCAAAACATCAACTTCTCATAAAACTAAACATCGAGTTTTGTGGAAAAGTTGATATTTTGCATCAACTCGATGTAAAACACAACTTTTTCATAAAACTTGATGTTTTGCATCAACTCGATGGAAAATATCAAAACATCAAGTTTTTATGGAAAAGTTGATGTTTTGCATCAACTCGACGATGCAAAACATCAACTTTTAGGCTAAAAAATGATGTTTTGCATCGAGTTGATGCAAAACATCTTCTTTTCCACACAACTCGATGTTTTGCATCAAATTTGATGCAAAACATCAACTCTACCACAAAACTTGATGTTTTGCATCAAGTTTCGGCGGATGCTCCGAAAAAGAAAGTTAGAGGATCAAAGGTCGATTTTCACAAACGGCCTTTTTAGTGATTCCGTTCGCCTAGCCATGCTCAGATGACCTATTCCATAAATTTTGAGTACCAACATGACTATGTTTCGATGCGATGTGCAGACGTTAAAAAGTGATTTGCTGCATTAGCAAATCGCTTTAGACATCAAAAAGCGATTTGCTGCATTAGCAAATTGCTTTTTGATGTTTGTACATCGCATCGAAACATAGTTGTGTTGATACTCAAAATTTATGGAATAGGTCATCTGAGTATGCTTGCATGGACGGAATGACTAAAACAGGCCGTTTGTGAAAATCAACTTCCGATCCTCCAACTTTCTTCTCCAGAGCATCTGAAATTTGATGCAAAACATCAAGTTTTATGGTAGAGTTGATGTTTTGCATCAACTTCGATGCAAAACATCGAGTTGTGTGAAAAAGTTGATGTTTTACATCAACTTTGATGTAAAACATCAACTTTTAGGGGGGCTATTTTTCTAAACTTTGAAATATTTTTACATTTTTTATGAGAATTATTTTTATTTTTATTATCAATAAATCTGTAAAAGCTCGTTCCAAATAGTAGATAGTAGCCAATAAAATCTCAAAAAAAAATTTAAAAATCTTATAAATCATAGAATTAAAGAAAAAATATGCATAGGACAAGGTGATATAGGTAGAACATAGGTTTAGGACTAAGGACCTGCAAAACACATATGGTCACAACCATTGACTACAAATTTGAGAGAAGGTCATTAAAAAAATGCTTGTCTATGTAACCATGTAACCTTTGTATCATAAATAATATCGTTACATAGTAGATGCCAAAAATTCATGATAGCAGAAGAGCTAGATGAGATAATCCATGATGACCTGTAATCCATTGATTCTAATCCAGATGTGCAAGGCTCCATTGATTCTAATCCAGATGTGCAAGGCTCCATTGATTTGAAAAACCATGAGTCAATTAATTCGTCAATCTTGATTTTTGTTTTACAATTCAATTGTAAAGCTGAAGAACTATAAGCAAATACATGTGGTGGGACCATCTATGTTGGAGGGGGGTGCATGTGAGCCTGGACTCTGCCATGCCTATGTGCAGTAGTATGCTCTCCAGCATAGGGGACCTTGAATCTACAGTCATCTCGTGAAAGCTCCAAGCTCTTCTCTACCACCTTTCCAGAAGCCCTAAGATCCTCTCTTTTTCTTTGTACACAAAGACAATGTCATGAGCGAAGATTGCATATCTAAGCATCCTTCGCATGTCCTCCAAATAATTATAACAAGAGTTCATTCTACACTACCCTTAGACATACCATCTCTCAACATCCTTCACATGTACTCTAAAATAATTATAACTAGAGCTCATTCCTACACTACTCTTAGATATACCTGGATCAAACATCAACATATGCATACTATATGAATTTCGCCACCACCATATATGTACACATGTGATATAGGCTACAATTTCTTCCCGCTACCCTTACCCATACTGCATAACAAGAACTTACTTCATGAAAACAAATGCCTATGTTGTGGGTCAAAATTTACACCCATAGGCAATATGATGTCTGTCTCTAAAATTGTCCCACCGAAAAAATATTTTAATTTTCTATTCTTTTAGCATGCTTAGGTTTACTCATAGCCTCCATAGTTATCATCTTCTACATATATATATGAATTGAAGTCTGCCTTTGCACACCTATAAGTTGACCTCTTTAACCTCTTAGCATTGGTTGTATATCATGCCCACTATCTGCTTATAAATAATAGAGAAAATATTTATGTCATACAAACTGTCAAGGTAAGTATATACTGTTAAAATATACAAGTGAATAGGGTGTGTGTGGGAACAAGTCCTTGGCTAGAGGCTGTAAAAGAGAATCTGTAAATATGAGAGAACCTGTGAAAAGGTGCGAAGAATCTACTGGGAGAGAATAAAGGGCAGCATGAGGAGATTTAGGAAGTATGGAGATATTCTGGGAAAAGTGAAGAGGTGGAGAGAATCAAGCAAAAGAGTGGAGTGAATCAAGGAGAAATCAGTGGGATTAGATGCTTGGATGTAAACTCTATAAATTGAGGCATTGGCCTAATGAGAATTTGCTAGTTTTTGATTATCCATGCCTACATTAAGCTATTAGTTAATTGTTCACTAATCACATCTTAATTATCATCTAATCACTTTGTTAATGATATTGATTCTAGCATTTGATCCACCATAGCTCATCACATTGCTGTAACTTTAACTTGGTATCAGAGCCAAGCCTAGAATCCATTAATTTGTGAGCCCATTATCTTGCTAATCACCTGGCTACTTAGGATTAGTATAAAATTAATATTTTTCCCTCTTTTTCAACTAACCCTCTGTACCCCCAGCTGTGGTGGAGGAGCTCCCTGTCCTTGTAGGCTCAACATTAGCTCAAATGCTTCTAGCCCAACATAGCTAACTCAGTTGTGCTCCAATCCATTCAAGAAATACCTCAAATTGTCAACGCAAGCTCTCAATTTTTGCTAATTAAGAAGCATCATTTTTCTGAAGGAGATCTCAGATCTACACTCAAGGTGAGTCAGCCTAATTACTCTTAGCCCCCAGGGTTTTCACTCATGCTCTACAAGTTGGTGAAGTCAGAATTTGATTTGATCAAGTCTACAGTGAGATCCAAGCTCTTCATCAAATCTGCAGGTGACTTTGGTAAAACAGAGATTAAGCATTCAACGTTTGGTCAAATCTTGTGTTTCTTGGCTTAATCCTCTACTAGTCTGATTGCTATTGATGGCCTTGAAAGGATTTGAGCTCATTTGAACTCTAAGGCCTCAGATCTGGGCTCCTCGCATACTCTGTTTTTTGCACACAAAACATAGGATTAATTTATTAATCAGTGATTAATCAATGCTAATCACTATATTTTGGTACAATTGAGGGTTCAAATTAACCATTAGGTATCTGATACAGATCCCTATAACTTTAGATTGCAATTCGGAGATGGTTTGATACTCCAACCATTCCATACAAATTGGTTACCCTTGATTTAATGTAATTTCTGGTAGAATTATGCTGATAAATTTGTGGTAATCATCATTTTGCATTTAATCCTTGGTTAATGCTTGCAAATCACACTCAAATTCAAGATTATTCACAGAAAAATTCACATTTGGGAATGTGCATAAGAATGAATGCTATATGCATTATGTATTGGGCACATTACATCAGTGTAAAAATGGGATCAAACACTGCCCTTGTCCAGAATAAGGCAAGAGGTAAGACCTCCCACATAGATTTGGGTTTGCATTGCATAATGACACAAGATAAACATCAAAAGCCCAAAAGAACTATCAACAAAACATTTAAACATGTTGCTCACATGGAGCAAGAACTGATGACGGACAAGCTCATGGCCCCATCCATGAAAGAAGAAGAACATCTCTTTCCAAGAGGAAGATCCACACCAAGAAGAAAAGCTAGAGGAAGCATTGAAGGAAGACATGGACGCATGAAGAGAAGCTGCCACAACAAGAAGACTGAAAGAAGAGGATTGCCAAAGCATGCACTCCAAGAACTCTTAGACACATCTTCTCCTTGTTGAAAAAAGACTCGTCTCCTCAACCTCTTCCATAAGGTTTCATCATAGGCATTTACACAGCCATGTTGAACTCGATAAAAACTTGCCTTCCATCTTTGACAAGAAAGATCTCCATGAGGCTTCCCTCACAAGGAAACCACTCCAAGGGTGCCTCCAACTAGATTTCTCACAAGAAATCTCTAGGTGCCAAACATGCCAAATATATTAAGTGCTTCCACCATCATTTCTTCCATAAGCAACTCTATGAGCCATTCTAGTTGAACATTCTCCAAGTTGAGATGCAAATCAGCCCATTACTTCTTGCCTCTCACATAGACAAGCATGCACCTCTACACATGCTCTTTGCCAACTTGCAAGTGCCATGGGATGCACTCATCCCATAAATCAGCAACCCTTCTTTACATTGAGCATTCTTCCATGCTCAAAACAAAAAATTAATGAGGCAAAATCCAAAATACCTTCACAAATCTTTTCTTGGCAGCTTCTTTGTTGAAGACTCCATAACCTTCATACTTGCTAAAATCTCCATTTTCAGCTTCTTTGGGTAGCACCATAATCTCCAAATCTTCATGGTCATAGTCTCTCTCCAAATGCAGTACTAATGACAATGGTGAGTGTGCTACTTTGATATAGGTTTTCTAGCCTTATCCACTTTACACATCATCATCCATGTGGCACTCCCTTTTCCACTCTTTTGGTCAACACTCACATACCATACAATATTACATGTGGCATTCTTATCTTACCACAATATCTTATACCTCTAGGGTGCTTTCCCACATACACACAACACCGCAATTAAATCTCTCAACATGCCTCTGGGATGGCGAAGCGCTTAGGCTCCAAGGGTTTAGCAATGGACCGAGAGTGAATCTCTCCATGAGCAATGGGGTTTTCCTAGAGAGGCAATGGTTGGAATGGAAAGATGGGCACTCGAGATGGTGGCGGTGGTGCTATGTGTGAGTAGGTAGTATGGGGTGGTGCCACCAGTAAGGCGTGAGGCCCGGGAGAAGAGGAAGGTAATGTTACACATGAGATTTGGGTTGGCATTGGCACGGTGGCCTATTGCATGGAATAGCCTTCTCATCGAGAAAGATTTCCCATTTGCAGGCCTGATCAAAGTTGGAGGGGTCCTTGACCAACATGTGGTCATGTAGCCTTGGATTGTGCAAGCCCAAGAGGAAATGGTTCATTAAGTACTTATCACTTAAATTTTTCCTCTCTTCGCAAAGCGAATCAAGGTACTTAATGTGTGTGATATAATCGTGTATTGTTTCCTTGGGTTTTTATTCCAATTGGAATAGTTGGATGATGGGGCTCCATTTGGGCCAGTAGGGTGCAAAGCCAAGTACGAAGGCCTCGTTCATTGCTTTGAAAGCACTATTGTGCTCTGGGTCCAAGGATTGGAACCATTGCATGACCTTGCCTTCAAGGCTGAGTCCAAGGAGATGGACTTTGGTTGCATCGTCGAAAATTTTAAATGCCTAACAGATTTGGTTAAAGACCTCGATGTGGAATACGGGGTCTCCAACTCCATGGAATTTTTCACCCACATAGGTTTTATATATGATATTTATGGGTGTGCAAGTGTTGTGACACTCTCCTTTCCGAGCTTGTGCTAAGCTCGGAATGTCAAGTTCTCGAGGGGTGCACTACTAAGAAACCTTATGCATCACGTGTGTTTAAGGGGTATTTAAAAAACCCCTTACCTGTGAATTTTTCATGCGTAAAATGACCCCTTTTTCTTTATGAACTTATAAGTTTTTTCTCAAAATCTATTAAAAAAACCCCTTTTGTAAATGTATTCTGTAAATTTGCCTTAAAATTTTGAATTAAAAAACTCCTTCATTTGAACTCATGTGGTTTTTTTTAGGTGAACCCCTCGAGGTCAAGTTATGGCGCAAGGGGAGGTGGTGCAAGGGTGGGGGGTGGGAATAGATCTGTGGTGGCGGATAGAGAAGAAGGTACACGAGTGTCCTCAGGGCATCTAACCACATTAGGGTGCATGTAAGGAGGGGCCCCACTAGATGAGGGCTCTTCATAAATCATTTCACCCTAACAACCAAACACGTGTGGTGTGGCGACGACTACATATGAATGTTCAATTGGGGACGGCATCCTCTAAATGGAATGGGGGCATACAACCAGGACCGAAAGGTATTCATGGTGTGTGGAAAAGCTTACAAAAGCTTTAACGGTGTGCGTGCAGGCTCAAAATAAGAGTTTTAGCTCACGTTTGCCTTGCGCATGAATGCACCCTTTTGAGGAATTTTATGCGTGTAAAAATGACTCTAGTGAGTCGCAGAGATAGACCATAAGCACCACTAAAGATTTGGAAATTTGATTTTTTTTCTGGGATGGTACGTCCGTATGCTTATGTTGGTACGGCCACCATAAACTTAGGTTGGTATGGTCATTGGCAAAGGTTGGTAGGGTCGTACGTTTAGGATGGTACGCCCATGATATTTTTTAAAATTTATGTTAAAAAAACATTTTTTGGAGATGGTACATCCATATGCTTAGGTTGGTACAGTTGTGTGGCAAAGGTTGGTAATGTCGTACACTTAGGATGGTACACCCATGGTAGTTTTTTTGAATATGTTTTTTTTTGGGGATGGTACCTCCGTACGCTTTGGTTAGTACGACCATGCGCTTAGGATGGTACGCTAATGGTAAATTTTTTTATTTTTTTTATTTTTTCGAGAATGGTACGTCCATACGCTTACGTTGATACAACCATACACTTAGGTTGGTATGGCCGTTGGCAAAGGTTTGTACAGTCGTGCATTTAGGTTGGTATGTCCGTGGTAATTTTTATAATTTTTTAATTTTTTTAAATTTATTTTTTTGGGTGTGGTTGTACGCCCATTATAAGCATACGGCTGTAAGCGTAGGCCCGTGGATTACAAGCGTATGTCCATTGTACGCTTACAAGCATACGTCCATTGTAAGCGTAGGCCCGTGGCTTTAGGATGGAACGACCGTGTGGTGGCAAGTTTGGAATTTGAATTTGAATTTCAAATTTGTAGGAAAGTACGTGGGATACAACTAAGACCCCCTCGTTAATGCAAGGTGGTTGGGATAAGCCTTAAGTTAGAGGCTACCTCTAAATGAATGGATTTCAAGTAATTTAGAGACACTCTAACTTAACTAATGATTAATCTTCTTAATCCCATGTTTAATCACTCTTTGACCCTCTTCTTTTTCCTCCTCTAATTACTCCTAATTGGTGAGGAGTTTAGGGATGGAGATTTGATAGGTGGATTATAAATGTTTAGGCTAATCCAAAGATGTAATTATCTCCAATTAATCCCCCTAATTAGGTCTCTAATTAAACCACTCAAAAGAGAGAGAGAGAGAGAGAGAGAGAAAAGAGACCAAATTAGTGCTAATTCTTGCTAATTAGGGCCTAATGAGAGTGGACTAAACATGGATTTGGTTCAAGGCAAGTGTTTAGAAAACTAATGCCACTTTGATTAGTCTAATTACAAGAAATTAAGCTCTTTTTGCTCTCTTTGAGTTCACTAATCACACTAACCAATATATTGGTGATAATTAGTGATAGTTAAGATATATTTTATGGTTTTTATAGGTTTTTTGATGCATTAGGGTTCTATCTAAGCAAAAGAAATAAGATTAAGCTAAAAATTAATAAAAATGATCTAGGTTTAAGCAAAAACCCTCTTGATTAGGCTCTCTAATCACCTAAATCTCAAGTTTTTTCACTCAAACAAGTAGTAATCCTACTCTATGAAAAGACATGAATCACAACAAAAACATATTTAAAAAAACATGCAAAACATCAAAATATATTTTAAACAAATTGCATGTCAAAGAGCTTACCTCACACCGGGCTATGGAGATTCCGTCAGATTCGAATAAAAGATGGCTTAGACAAGTAGTGGTGGGGGGATGGCGATCCCCGGACATGGTGCCAAAGATGTTAAGGAAACCCTACCTTAACATGTCGTGAGAAGTTGCCTATCCGTTGAGCTCAAGCTAGGCTCAAGAGCTCCATCGTAGCCGCTCGTCACCTATCATCCTCTTGCACTCATTGTCACACCGAGGCAGTTGCTCTAACCCAACGGGTGATGCAACCTCTCTCGCGAAGATCATGTAGGATCTTTGTGGGAGACGATCGTGTTGGTAGCCCAATCACTCAAGCAGGTTGGAGAGAGAGAAAGCAAGAGTGAACAAGTGATTAGCGTTACTCCCAAACCCTAACCCTAACCCTAAGCACACCACACATGCTAGATTAGAGTTGCAAGAGAGAGGGAGAGAGAGAACACTCCACTTCTATTGCACAAATGGGAGAATGAGTTACAAACAAGAGAAATTGGCTATGATAGTTCTAAGCCTTTTCCCACTAGGTCGCCCGTCTCTCGGGAGTAAGTGACCCGAGGTGCCCAAAACATAGTTACAAGGCTTTTCTCTATGGTTTGGCAAACTGACCAAGATTCTCTTGTCTTTCCTTTGAAGATCAATACTTGGGAGTGTATTTAGGAAATTTCCCTCATCAAATGATAGGATTTACAATATATATCATCGGTGCCCGTTACATAAGTGTGTGAACATAGTTTTCGTAGGAATGTGTTAACCAATATGTGGTTAACAGCTATGTTTGATTCATGAATGGGGAGAAGAATTTACACACTTCCTATCTAATATCCTACACCCACCAAAGCACCAATTAATAAGGATAGAGCAAGATGCCTCATTAAAAAAGGCTTCCCTCTATCAGTTGATCGTTGGGCAAAGGTAAGGAAAATATAAGCAAGCTGACGGGCACCAAAGAGAAGAAGCAGCTCATGCACAACAAAATTGACAAGCGAAGAGATTAGCTAATGCACTGTGAGTATCATCGCCAACAGCCACACAGTAGCCCTATCTCGCCACCACCAACAATTTTGTGTAGCATGAAAGAAGAAAGAAGGCAGGCACAGTGATGGATAGAGAGAGCTCACTGTGCAGCTCATGTAAGTAGTCAAAGGGAAGACCTCCTCATCTCAGTAAAGGCAACAACACAATAGCGCGAAACATCACCGAAGAAGCAGTAGACCACATAAAAATTTAGAGATAAGGTTTACTTTTATATTTGGTGTAAAGGAGCCCTCCTTAAAAGGCTATTCACACATGGACACCATTGAAGTAATCCTCAAACAAAGATTTTGTACATGCACCAACATGGACATCATCAACATCAAGTGGCTCACAGCCTTTGACACCACATCATCATCAACATGTGTGTCGGCACAAACATCACCAATGCAATCTTCATCGATAAAAATTGTTCTCATAGAAAAATTGTAACTCTTGTAAATGGCCAAATAAACACTCTAATGCACATGTATGAAAAGAAAAAAAAAGGGAAAGAAAAGAGAGAGTGACAATCACCAAAGAGCACAATCAAAAGAAGCTTTGCAAAGCACGAGAGACTCTTGTAAGCAGCCAAATAAACACTCTAATGCACATGTATGAAAAGAAAAAAAAAGGGAAAAAAAAAGAGAGTGACAACCACCAAAGAGCAACAATCAAAATAAGCTTTGCAAAGCACGAGTCTTGTAAGCGGCCAAATAAACACTCTAATGCACATGTATGAAAAGAAAAAAAAAGAGAGAGTGACAACCACCGAAGAGCAACAATCAAAAGAAGCTTTGCAAAGCACGAGAGCTCGAACATGAAGACAAAGGACATACCCACCTCACTACCAAAAATTTGTAAATCCTACTTCCTACAAAAAGTGCTTGTAACCAGCCTCTAGGACCAATGACGTACCCTAGCTGGAAATTTATCTCTCACCTAGAGCCAAAGTAGCATTAAGGGGGGGAAGTGCCAAAGTAGCACATGGGCCAAAGTTTCTCATTGTGATGACCACCACCTTACATAGCCCAACGATTTGGTACCAAGGGGGGTGTTAAGAAATGTGGTGCCAAAGAGCACAAGGACAATATGGAGTGAGTTTGAGTAGGCACATCACCAAGTGAGAATTATCCCACATGCAAGAGAAAAGCTAAGTTATACTCTCCTCATATAAAAGGAGGACATTTCAAGCAATGGAATACAAGCACAACATCTCAAGTCTTTTTATGAGTATAAGTTTCCATCTTGTAACCTAACTGAACTTGAGTTTAAACTTAATTAGCACGCACTCATCACAATGAGTCTCATTTATTTCTATCACCTTAGATTAGTATTGTCATTAGTATAAGATTAGATTTTGATTAGATACATGATTTTTTTGTTTAGGAGAGCTCGATCCATGTATCTCAACACATGTCCCATGAATCATTGGACTCCTTTGAAATTGATCGGGGGTGGCAACGCAAGAATAAGTCACACCTTGCCGTCATCTGTGGAGATTCCATGTTTTGAGAAAATATGTCCCAAGATTACTCCATACTTGACCCAAAATTGGCATTTTAGAGGGTTGAGAGAGGTCCTGTGAGATCCCTGCCCCTACCACATGTAATGGATTCGGGGTGCTAGCAGCGGAAGTAGCACTTCTTGCGCGAGTCAGGGTCCCACACTTGGGGCCTCGTCCACGGATATCCGGACAAGAGACTAATCCGTCGGTTTTTCCAAAACCGAACCCGGAAGAACTTGCTTTACTCGGAAAGCACGAGCGATTCCACCAGGATAACTTTTTACTCCAACGTAGTCAAGACCATTACTGATCAAGCTGATCCGACTGCACCTATAAGGATACTCGATCAGATCAAGGAAGAAACTTGCACTTGGATCATTGGGATCAATGCTTTTTTCCCCATCAAGAGGCACAGCCGTTGATTCCTATCCATAGAACAATTACTATCCCGGATTTATTTCATCTATCGTAATAACAGAAATTGAGTCTCGATTTACGGATCCATCAGTCCAGCCTAACCCCATCCAGTCCCATGGGTTAGCCAACCGCCCAACCACTGTAGTGATGGGATCCAATTAGGAATTTGGTTAGGTTTTGTCCCGGGTACCAGGGAAAAGAGTTCCGAGGCCCCCTAGCCAGAAGTTCATGCAAACATAAAACTAGTCACACAACTTACACACCCAATATGAAATTGCCTTTTTCTCAGCATCAACTAACTTTAAAACAATCCTTTAATGAAACCATTATGTCACTGATGATAATCCTCGAAATCTCTGGTTGAATCCATATTTCCAATCATTCATTCATCGATGTACTTATGGCATTATTGGCAACTAGAACGCTCACCACCTGTTCACTCAGGGACCTTTTCAATAGTTCCTAGCTCATAGTACCCGGCAATATTTTCACATATAAAAATCAAGATGGAATCCTTGTTGAAGATTAGCAAGATCAATCAACAGATCCATATAAGAGAGCCATGGACTCATCCGTTGAGGACCAGCAAGGTCAATCAACCAGATCCATGCCCGGTTTCAGAAAACAACTCTTACTCCTTGTTCCAATATCTTCCACGACGCACGTGTGGGTATCTTCGACGACCCAAAGCCCGAGTACCGTATGGTCAGTACCCTCTAGGATCTTCGCAGGTGACCTAGCACTTCACTCATAGGCCGTTTCCTTGGTCCCTCATCCACCGTACCGGAAGCTCACCATTTAAATCGAACCGAGGCTGGTCAAGACCTCGGTCGACCTTGCTACGCGAGACGTCCTCCATTGACTTTCCATCTCAGCAGTTGCAACTTTATCAGTTAGGTCTCCATGACCTTAATCCACAAGACGGTCAAAATGCTTCCCCAGCATTCTTGACATAAAACAGTCATTTACAAACACATCACAAAATACAGTTTCTATATCGAACTCTCGTCTTTCCACATTATCTCTCCTCAGTCCACATTACTTATTCCACATTCCATTCATATGTGTACTCATTCTCATCCATTCACTCATATCGACGACACATTATTTCACATACACGTTCACATTCATTATTCTATATACACATCCATGTTCGTACATCCACATCATACATCCAATCCCATATCCACATTCATACATACACATCCATATCCACATTCACATCCATACATCCACATCTACATGCATACATCCATTTTCACATCCTCATTGATACATCCACATCCTCATTGATACATCCACATCCACATCCACATACATACATCCACATCCGTATCTACATCCATACATCCACATCCACATCCACATTCACATCCATACATCCACATCTACATGCATACATCTATTTTCACATCCTCATTCATACATCCACATCCACATACATACATCCACATCCGTATCTACATCCATACATCCACATCCACATCCACATTCACATCCATACATCCACATCTACATGCATACATCCATTTTCACATCCTCGTTCATACATCCACATCCACATCCGTATCTACATCCATACATCCACATCCACATCCACATTCACATCCATACATCCACATCTACATGCATACATCCATTTTCACATCCTCATTCATACATCCACATCCACATACATACGTCCACATCTGTATCTACATCCATACATCCACATCCACATCCACATCCACATTCACATCCATACATCCACATCTACATGTATACACCATTTTCACATCCTCATTCATATATCCACATCCACATGCATACATCCACATCCGTATCTACATCCACATCCACATCCACATTCACATCCATACATCCACATCTACATGCATACATCCATTTTCACATCCTCATTCATACATCCACATCCACATACATACATCCACATCCGTATCTACATCCATACATCCACATCCACATTCACATACATACATCCACATCCGTATCTACATCCATACATCCACATCCACATCCACATTCACATCCATACATCCACATCTACATGCATAAATCCATACTCATTCTTATCACATCTCATACGCATCTTATCACATCCTAATATCTATTTATAGAATACGAAAGAATTCTTCTATTTGATATAAGATTTCTTTACGCATCTATTTATGCATAAATTCCATTTTAAGGAGAATAACACTTTCAAAATAAAAATCAATCTTTTATACATAATTCTAATTTAGTAGAAACTGGACTTTTAGAATAAAAGAATTTCTCTTATGCATCTAATTTATGCATAAAATTATTTATGATGAAAATCACTCTTTTGAATTAAAAATAAAATTCTTTATGCACCTTTCTATGCATAAAATAAGAATTAATAAAAATAACACTTTTTGGATTAATTTAAATTCTTTATGCATCTATCCATGCATAAATCTAATTTAGTAGGAATTATACTTTTAGAATAAAAGAATTTCTCTTATGCATCTTATTTATGCATAAAATTATTTATGATGAAAATCACTCTTTTGAATTAAAAATAAAATTCTTTATGCACCTTTCTATGCATAAAATAAGAATTAATAAAAATAACACTTTTTGGATTAATTTAAATTCTTTATGCATTTATTCATGCATAAATCCAATTTAGTAGGAATTACACTTTTAGAATAAAAGAATTCCTCTTATGCATCCTATTTATGCATAAAATCCATTTATGATGAAAATCACACTTTTAATATAAAAATTATATCCTTTATGCATATGTTTATGCATACAATTCATTTATGATGAAAATCATTCTTTTAATATAAAAGAATTTCTTTTATGCATCTAATTTATGCATAAATTATTTATGAGATAAAAATCTCACTTTTATAATAAAGTATTTCTAGTATACATTTTTCTATGCCTAGAATGAAAATTAACCCTTTAAGAATACTCATACGATGGGGATTACTCTTTTTAACATAAAATTTAATTACTAGAAATCCTCTTTTTCTTAATTCATCAATTATGCATAACATAAAAATCAATTTCTCCATGATTACAATAAAATTCTTTCAATTAATCTAGGATGATAATTCCTAGAATATCGTAGGAAGTCCTCTTTTCATACTTTAAATGAAATTATTTTATATGTAATTTTTATAAAAATTTTACCATAGCTCCGTTGCTATGACTGAAAAATCTTAATTATTTTAAGGGATAAAGCTTAACATTAAGGAAATGATTAGAATGATCCCTAATTGGATCATTAACCCATAATGGATTGAATCATCAATATTTATAAAATACATAAACTAAAAGCATAGGGAAAGCCATTAATTTGATCTCAAGTATAGATTAATCTTGGATTAAAGAAAAGCTTTATGAAAAGCTTCATTTGGATTGAGAATAGGTCATGAGTATGACCATTTCTTGAGTGAGAGAGAGAAATTACATAAAAACCATTAGAATTAAGCATAAATGGAAATTTATGTAATTCTTTACTATCATTCATCAATTAACTTCAATAGTATTCATCAATTTATGTAATTCTTTACTACCATTCATCAATTAACTTCAATAGCATTCAAAAACCATTCCAATTAATGGATTTATCGTGATCAATTCTTAAAAAAAATTCCAAACAAAGAGGGACACATTTGTGCTATTGTTCAAGCTTGAGAGGGGTTGAGAAGAGAGAAACATTGAGAAATTATAGAAAAGATCAAAATTCACCATTTACCTTACAAATTGCTTGATTCTTTGTTCACGGTAGAGGCCCCCAACCAATCAATTGGTTTAGTATGTTGATGGAGCTACCAATGGGGATTGAAGAAAGAGGGAAGCTCCAATTTCTTCAATTTGGAGAGAATTTTAGAGAATAGTAAAAATTAGCATTATTTCAGCATAATTCTAGTATAGTAAAATTCTCCTATTTTTTTTCAAAGGAATCATGTTCGATTTATAGGAGAGGGAGGCTCTAACCAAGACCAACTGATTTCTAGAATTTTCCAAATTTCAGTTTGGTTGAATTTGGACTAGATTTGGACCTAGTTTGGTTCCTTTTTAATTCGGTTTTGATTCGGTTGATCCAAGAGAGAGGAGAGATAAAAATATCTCAATTTTTGAAGATTTAAAACTCAATTGCACATGTGAAGTAGGCGCCTCATTCATGAGGGGAAAATCCCCATGCAGAGGTGTCAACAATGCATCATTACTTCTAAATATCTCCCCTTTTTAACTATTAGCCTTGTCCTTAGTCAACTCTTCATCTTATGTGAGTATTTACTCATTTTTGGGGGATTTTTTTTTATTTCTTCATTTATCTCTTCCTTACATTTGGATTGATCTTATTGGCCCATAGGAACCTTAATTTGAAATTTCGAAAAAATCTTCACCCCTAGGATAATGCCTTTTGAACCAATTATACTTAATTTCTAATGCACCTTCTCAAAATATTTTTGAACTTCTGTTTCACGGGAACTTATTTTAATAATATGAGAATTTTTCTATCTAAAAATATTCAAAATCTAAATATTCTCTCTCTAGAATATTTTCTCTCTCTATGTCAAAACAGGCAAAGATAAGATCTTTTATATTTCTGAAGAGGGGATTGATTACAGGGGGAAGATGCTGGACATCTTGAGAGACTGGGGAGGAATATTACATTCTCTCCCACTTGAAAAATGCGAGATGCCCTCATCTCGCAATTTGGGGGTAATCCCGCAAAATGCAAGAATATGAGACTAAGAGAAAATTTAATTAAGAGTAACCACTAAGAAAAGTCTCAAAGAAAGCAAGACTCAAGACAAGAACAAGATTTCAACTTTATACACTCTTGGAACATATACAGCAAAGATATAAGAACTTTTTACAATTCAATAAGCCCGTCCATCATATGGTCACAAAAGCAGCACTCACAAGCAGCACACATATAAGGTAACTCATCTATGGGAATAATTCGGCCGGTTATTGCAGCACCTACCTCATTGGTATGAGGTGACCTAATAAAAGGACCTCTAAGAGGCAAGCCAAAAATGGGATAAAGGCGTATCTTTTGGTAAGGAAGAAAACACGCAAGTAAGAAGACCCGCTCAGAAAACCCACCATGCCTTGATCTCATCACGCAATAGTATCGGGGACCCAAAGCTTCAATAACCATAGCCAAGCGGACATTGTTACGAAAGTGATGCTGACCCCACGGTGTTACCCTAGTTATGTCTCGATAGGTCCGCCATTTGGTCTGAGCTACAGAAGTTTCCAAGTGAGGGAAAAGTAAGCGCTCATACAGTTCTATAAAATCCTTCTTCACAGACTCGCTTGTGTCTTGAAGGTGAGAAATCATCATGGATAAAACCAAGTCCTGTTGCCAAACCATAAAAGAGATTAAGAAAGAAAGGAGATCGATGGAAGTAAGATTACTGCTAGCGACAAGTAAGAGTTACGACTTATATAAAAGAAGGAAGTAGCGTAACCTAGAAGCCGACGGTGTATCTTACCACCACTGAAGTTTTACCGTCTTTCCATGATTTGGGCTTGGCACATAATTCTTTAGAAGGCTTACATGAAATACATTATGAACTTTAAGATGAGGAGGTAGAAGAAGCTCATAGGCTAAGTCACCTACTTTCTTTGAAATCAGATATGGCCCACAATATTTGGGGGATAACTTCTTATACTTCCCAAGAGATAAAGAACTTCTTTTGGGCTGTACTCGAATGAAGACCATATCTGCTTCTTTGATTTCTTTGACTGTCCTCTTCTTATCTGCATACTGTTTCTATCAATCCTGGGTAGCTTTTATATCTTTATGAATTGCCTGCATCTGCTGCTCCATGTCGTGAAGCATTTGTATGGACATCTCGACCCTAATCAATGGGTCGGACCTAGTTAATGGAGTTAAGCAATCTTGTCCATACAGAGCTTTAAAAGGGCTCATCCCAATACTTCTATGAATAAGAAGCATTGTAGGCGAACTCGACTAGGTGCAGATAGCTTAGCCACTTCTTGGGTTCCCTGCCACCACAGCATGACTGAAGTATATCTTCGATTACTTGGTTTACACTGATACTCTGCTAGAGTATGGATGACTGAGAATTGTCAGTTAGACCCTTGGTTTTAAATTGTAGCATAGATCTATCCTTTTTCCTCTTCTACTATATCTGAAATTGCGACGATTGCTCTGGCTACTGCAGTCTGAGGTGGAATTCTTTCTCTTTGTTATTCTGGATAGAGGCAGATGGATGAGCTGGAGTTCTTCTGGGGTTATCCTGGCTTGGGCGAGATGGACCCTAATTAGACTGGTATGAAGGGATTGGTCTGTGAATTCGGGGTTCTTGACTTCCCTGTGCCCTTGACATGGTAAGAGTCGGTCAGTCTTTTAACTGACCAAAACCTTGGCATCCAAAACACCGATTCTCACTCTTGAACTCATCGTTCTGAATCCTTAAAACAGGTGGGGCTCCTGAGAAAGTATTCTGGGGAAAGGGTCTTCCTTTCTAAACAGAATCTTTCTTTTATTTTAGAGAGGGAATAATTATAAGATCATAAAGGGAGGTTCTTACTCCAGTATACCTCGAAGGCTGGGGGAGGAATCTTACAGGTCTTGTAAGGCCGGCATCTCTCTAGCACTTTCCTTAGACACCACAAATGCACTTTCCAAGTGCAGTTGACACAAAGGTCATCCACGAAGAGTTCATGGAGTTTTCATAGATATTCCTTATAGGCTATGCACATTATGCATTGGAAGGTGTTTGAGGCATTGGTCAGCCCAAATGGCATGATGACTCGATATGCATATGTGTCCTATGCCATGGCAAAAGCCGTTTTATGTTGAGCCTTTGGACCCATCAACACTTGGTTGTAGCCAGAAAATCCGTGAAGGAAAATGTAGGCTTCCTTTCTTGCGACTCACTCGAGCACATGTTCTGTGAAGGGCAATGGATAGTGATCCCATATCATGGTAGTATTGACCTTTTTGAGGTCTACACACTCTCACTTTACCATTCTTTTTGGACACTATCACTATGGGTGAAAACGTTTTTGTGTGCTCTATCTTGTAGATGAATCCGACATCTATGAGACATTCGATTTTTTCCCGGACCATCTTAGAGTATTTCGGGTTCATAGGGTAGGCTCTTTTCTTTACTAGTCTTGCTCCCTCTACCATGGAAATGGTGTGTTTGACCACTTCAAGAGGCACACTCTTAATATTCGTATACTTTCATGCAAAGCAATCTTGGAATTTTGTGAGAAGAGTAATAAGGTCTTTCTCTTCTTCTACAGAGAGGTCTTCCCTTGGACCTTCTAGGTTAATTTACTGGACCTTGGCCAGACCATCATAAGATGTTCTTGGCTTCACATATCGTGGGTTCTTTGGGCCTTTTCGTATTGTACAAAACGATCTCCAACCTTATAGGCCCTAAAGTGTTTAGGGACTTTTTTAGTTTTCTCAGCTTTAGCGCTTTCTTCCTCCATTATTTTTTTGGCTTCATTTTCAGTTGTGCTAGTTTTTGTTTCGTGCTTTGCGCATAGAGAAGTAAAGCTTTTGGGATTCGAGATGGGAATTGGTTATTTCTTCTAGGTTTTTGGTTATAGCATTAACTGAAATGGGAAACTCGTCGAGCTCCTTTTGCCAAACTTGGCAGAAGTAGGAATGTGTGTTAATAGCTTTGACTTATTTCATCCAATGTTCTTTCGGCTCTATCGGTGGAAAGATGTATGCCTCTTATCCTAGAAAGCCATTGGATTTATGTGATTTGTGGGGATGCTTTCCCCATAACGATCTTTCCTCTATGACACTCACAGGTTCATAGCTTGTAGCATCGGTCACGCATGTGGAGCTGAGCATGTAGAGGGATGTGATTTCTTACGCATCAATCGTGGCAAATTTGGTGCTTGCGCATTTTGGAAGTATGTCCAGGGTCGCAAGGATATGCATCCAATTCTCAGATTGAAAGATCCATGCCCGCAACGAATTCGGGGGTGCTAGCAAGGAAGTAGCCCTTCTTGCGTAGGGTGGAGCCTCTCACTTGGGGCCTCGTCCACGGATATCCGGACAAGAGACTAATCCCTCGGTTCTTCCAAAACCGACCAAACCCGGAAAAACTTCCCTCACCTAGAAAGCACAGGCGACTTCTCCAGGATATTTTTACTCTAACATAGTCAAGGTCATTCACTAACCAAACTAATCTGACCGAACCTGTAAGTCACTTGGTCAGATCAAGGAAGAAACTGGCACTTAGATCATAGAGACCAATGCTTTTTTCCTCATCGAGAGGCACAGCCATTGATTCTTTTCCATAGAACAAGACTATCCGGGATTTACTTCATCTATTGTACCATAACAGAATTGAGTCTCATCTTTGGGATCCATCAGTCCAGCCTAACCCCATCCAGTCCCATGGGTTAGCCAACCACCCAACCACTGCAGTGATGGGATACATTTAAGAATTTGGTTAGGTTTTGTCCCAAGTACCAGGGAAAAGAGTTCCCAGGCCTCCTAGCCAGATATTGAATTATATCCAATATTTCTCTTTTGAATAAAAGAATTCATGGGATTTACAAAAATCAATTCTATCCATATTTTCACTTTTGATAAATAATCATAAATTGAATTATACTAAAAATTTCTCTTTTTTCCATTTAATTTATTGGACCTCAAATATCATGGGAATTCCTCTTTTTGCATTTAATTATTTGCATTCCAATGTCATGGGAATTTCTCTTTTTTCATAAAATATCCATTAATAAAATATGCCAAGAATTTCACTTTTACTATTTAAATGATTGAATTCCAAATGTCATGGGAATTCCTCTTTTATTATTTAAATATTTCTCATACATAAAATAAATTTATCTAAAATTCATCTTTGAATTTAAATAAAATATCCATTAATTCCAATATGCTAAGAATTCCACTTTTCCTATTTAAGTAATTGAATTCCAAATGTCATAGGAATTCCTCTTTTATCATTTAAATATTTCTCATGCATAAAATAAATTTATCTAAAATTCATCTTTAAATTTAAATAAAATATCCATTAATTCCAATATGCTAGGAATTTCACTTTTCCTATTTAAATGATTGAATTCTAAATGTCATGGGAATTTCTCTTTTATCATTTAAATAAAATTACCATAATTTTCTCTTTTCTTAATTATTTAATTATACATAAACCTTAAAAATTAGTTTTTCCTTCAATGTGATGAAAATCATTCTTTAAGCCTAGGATATTCAATCCTAGAATATGGTAGGAAGTCCTCTTTTTAGGTTATGCATAAGAATGAATTATGTATCAATTTCTTAAAATTTTTGCCATAGCTCCGCTGCTATTATTGACACATTTCAATATTTTTAAAAAGAATAAGACTTAGTAATGTAATTATGATAGTATAACTATCTTTTAACCTTAAATCCAATTTATGGATTTATCTCATAATATTTCCATAATTTACAAGCATATAAGTATAAAAAACCATTTTCTTAACCTCTAGCTTCACAAGCCTAGAGTTTGATTTGTGAATTAAGAATTTCTCCATGAGAAGCATCATTTGAATAGAGAATTGGTCATGAGAATGACCATTCTTTGGGGGACAGAGAGATAAACATAAAAAGCATCCTAATTCAAGCATAAATGTAAACTTTTCTTAATTATTCATTAAAACTCTTAAGAAAAGCTTTTGAAAATTTATGTGGCCTCCGCCCATGGATGAGTGCTTGAGAATGCTCAAGGTGAAGACGTAGTTCCCATTCAATGACTCCAAAATAGGTAACATGGAGGAGAACCTCCTCCCACTCCTCACAGACTCTGTGATTGCTCTGGAGGTAGTTAGGAATGCAGAGGAGGCAAACGTCACCGAGAAGGAGTTCCAAGTGGTGCAACAAAGTTTATCCCGTGCAATTATGCCTTGGACACCAACTCCAACACACAATATCGACGAATCCAAGTCCAACATTGACTTGGAAAGAAAGGCTGATGCAAATGAAGATGATAAGCAAGAGAGGGTGCTAGAGATGGACAGTTTTGTTGTGCCGAGCAAGCGAACGTGATCTGCAGGTCTATATCCGGCTCTTGCCCACTACATCGTACACCTCCCACCCTAAGACTATGATTATTTACAAATAGTTCACAAACAACGGATGCCAACTTCCCCCTTTTTGCATTAAAGACCTTCTCAAAGCAACTCTGTGTGGCCACTATTGGCCGATCGATTAGTTTTGTAATCCTAGTTAAAAAGTCGTTCGTCCTTACCACTTTTGGGAGCGGATATAGAGGTAAGGCACTTGCATAATTAGGAATTACCAAGTCGCTTGGCCATGACTCACCTCAAGAAAATACCACTACCATTCTAAACGATAAGCTCCCCGCTGTAGCTAAGAAGCGACGAACCTCAATTGTAAAAAGTATACCCAAATCCCATATGTAACTTTTTATATCAATACAATGTAGAAAGATGCTTTTAAGTACATGTGTTTGATTTGTAATGTGAAAATATTTGCCATTTAATTTTAGTTGGTTTTCAAGTGAAATAAACGTGTTTTCCCTTGACGACATGGCCAGAAATAAACGTTTAAATTTTAGGGAAAAAATTGTAAAATTTTTTAGAAGGGCGAGTGGGGTGGAAAATGGCCTGCATGAGGCCCCGTACACAGCTTTTTGGCACCCCTCTGGCCATCATGATTTTGATAGCTTTACACCCTCCACTAGAATGAGAATAACTTCCTTGGCCCCTAATTAATCATATAAAATGGTGTGGTGTGTCTTCAAATTTTAGGAAAAAACTGCATAAAATTTTAGAAGGGCCAGGGGGAGGCAAAAATGGCCTATACAAGACCCCCTTACACAGCATTTTCACACCCCTCTGGACATCAAAAATTTGAAAGCTTTACACCCTCCACTAGAATGAGAATAACTTATTTGGCCCCTAATTAATCACAGAAAATGGTGGAAATTAAAAAAATATATTGAGCAGTATATATTTTCTTTAGTTTGGAAAAAGTGGCCAAGGCCACCTTGGTTTGGTAATCAGTGAGCATGCAAAAAGATATTGAGAACCACATGAAGATGTACTGCAATCTACAAGAGCAAGGCCATCCCTTTTGATCTCTAATTTACTTTAATTTTACAAAGGAAATAAAAAATTACATGCATTCTGACTTTGAAGGTTTAAAATCAATCATGTCTTGTATTTACATCAGCTTTCTTCCCTTGCATTATTCACTTTGGGAAAATACCATTTAAGGAGACCAACTTCATGATGTATTGGGTTGCCTATAGAGCATCTTAATTCCATGATATTTCCATCCTAATGGAAATTTTGATCTATGTCCGATTTTAAGGGATTTCAGTTTTAATATTCATAAAAACCTTCAAATTTTATGAAAAAAACTATAAAAAATTTTAGGAGGGCTAGAGGGGTGCAAAAATGGCATGTACAAGGCCCCCGTACACACAGTCCCCTTTGCGATGATAGTTTATTCTAGATTGATACATCTTATAATTAAAAACCATGTGGGCCAAAAGGGTGCAAAAATGGCCATTGCATGCAGGCCAGAGGAGCCTTTTTGGCGCCCTTCTGGACCTTTATTGAAACGTGATGAAAGATATATTACACGATTAAATCAAACGGTCAATCAAATAGATAATGAAATATACAAAAGGAAGATATAATACACATCGAAAATTCATTATTATCAAAAGTTGAGATACATTATTTTTCTTAATCCTTTACCATTATGGTGACCCTCTTTGCATGGATGGCGCACAAGTTGGTGTCCTCAAATAGATTAACAAGATATGCTTCAATAGCTTCTTGCAAGGCCTCAAGGGCAACCGACTGCATCTGACATTCCATCTTGTATTCCCATAAAATTTCTTTGCACGTTCGTGAGAAAGGTGCCCTCTAGATGAGAAGCTCTACGAACTATTGGTAGTGTCGTATTTCCTGGAAAGCCATGTACCCTGAGCGTCTCCTACAGGTAGGAGGGCCACGAGGAAGACGATCGACAAGACGTGTGGTTAGAGGGGGCGAGGACTGTAATAGGTCAACTTCCTTATGTTTCTTTTTGGGGCTAGTGCTTCTTCCTCTTGTTCCCCTTGTTTCTCTTACTATTACTATTTTTTTTGCTCTTGCTCTTGCTCTTGCTCTTGCTGCTCCTCTTGCTCCCCTTGCTGCTCTTGATGTTGTGTGTTGATGCATGGCAAGGTCTTTCCCCCTATGGTTGGGTGGTTGGGAATCTCCATGTGTGCCCATGTAGGCTCCCCACAGTCGGTGTTGGTGTCGGTTTCTATTGTGTTGCTATCTTCCATGCCGTAATCCACCAACTTTACCTGTTTGCTTGGCCGAGATGAGCTGGCTTGCTCTGTCAATGTTTTCTTGAGTTTGCGATTGTAACGCTCCAAATTCTTATTTGTGTTGTCCCTCAATCGAGCGTGTCATTCTTTGCTCATCTTCTTCATTGTTTGCTTTGTCCACGCCATGGTGAGGAGAGCTGAGGGTAAGGATGGGAATGATCTTGCTGGTAAAGAATGGACAAAAATAGGGGTCGACCTTTATTTATACAAGAAAATGCCATCATTGTAATAATCCTGAAAAAGCCCTAATTTTAAGAGGTCACTCATTCATGCAAATAAATTGTACGCATGCTAAATGTATGGAGCATCATTCGAATAAGAGTTCACAAAATCGAGAAAATATTTTATAAGTCTGGAAGGGTGCAAAATTAGCCTTTCCGGCCAAATTGCACAGTGAATTTTCGCACCCTTCTGGACACTTATCACAAAGCATCAAAACACATGAATATGTGGAATACAAAGTATGTCATATTTCAAAAATCAACATCTTGAGACTTCTTCAAGTATTAAAAAGCAACATAAATCTTTGGGATACAATTCAAGTTTAAAAAAAACTATATTTGAAGATATTACAAAGCTTCCTCACTACCAATCAAATCTAGCAAGGGAAGTATATCAATCTAACGAAATTGTTAATGATGCATGACTTCATGATCCTCGAAACCAAGGGGGACTCTAAAAACCGCAACTAAATTCGCACCATAGACTGCCAGTGCTCTGCAGTGTTCCTCCTAGCAAACCACAACACCCTCGTGTGGTCCGTTGCTTGTGGTATGGAGGGGTCATTACGTGGCCTCCCACTCATCACAGCATGGAAAATTGAGCCCTGCAAAGATGCTACATGCAAAAACAAAATTGTCGATCTGGGTGGCAAGGTTGTGCAAATCCCTGGCTTCTAGCTCCTAGGCTGAGAGGGCATTCTCATCAGGTTGGATGGGGGCCTCGATAGAGAATAAGTACCATGCAAGTTTGGAAGGAGTGTGCCCATGAGGAGTTGAGTGCTTGTGTACTCTCAAAGTGCTTGTACAAAATGGAAAAAAAGAGAGAGGGTGCTCATTTATTGTGGCCAATGTAATCATTACATGAAACCCTAGTTTTCAAAAAAATGTCACACCACCAGAAAAAATAGATTTTTAAACACAAAAGATAACATAGCTGCATATTAGGCAAAAAAGAACCATTTACATTCTCAATTATAACACCTGATTACATTCAATAGATAATATCCCCATAGATCAGCTACACATCAACCCTAGGCCTCATTCAATTCTATAGCGACCCATAATACTTTACCAACTCTCCTACGTGTAACCCTCCATGCCACATGACATGCAGGTCTTGTCCTTACTCTCCACCTTGCTGTTTTTTGGCCCTTACTTTTCATTTTGGCAATTTGGGCCAATTTGGACATTCGAGCCCTCTCCCTTGAAAGATTTCTTATAAAGGTATAACGGAAGAACCAATCAAACATTTCTTTGAGATAGTTTGATCGAGTCCTGCCACCTCCATGTCTTGTGTTCTTGAAATAAAATCCCCTTGTACGGTAATAACTTTTCTCCATTCCTTGGGTGCTCCACATGTCAATCGAGCTGTAAGCATTCATGAAATATGCACTATGAGTGTACAAGATATGCTGCAGATACCAAACAAAACCACCATTCAAGAAAAGTGCATTAGAAGAAGAAATATGTTTTGCAAAACCTTTAAAAGCATTATATTACCATGTAATGCACAATATTCAATTCACCCCATGTGTGGACCACGGCTTTAATGAAGCTTTTCAAATCTACTTGAAATTGTTTGCGATTTTCATCTGTTGTGCTGCTTTGACTCATCAACAACACTACCTTATTAAAATTTTCCCACACTTTTGCACGCAAAACAACAATGTTTGCATCCAAGCAGTCCAAAGTAGTACAAGAACAAAGGTCTTTCCACAGCACCCATCTCTTCGCAGGAACATTTTCACCTTCCCCGACATGTTGCCTGTCTGCATTTCTCTGAACCTTGTCCCATTTGTTTTCAAAGGATTCTGGACAAACCTTGTCACCTTGCCTCCACTCATTGAAACCTTTTGAGAAACCATATGTGAAACTCTAAAGGTATTTTGGTTAACTCATATCTCCACATTTTCCCCATGGCAACCAATGTCATTTAAAATCTTCTCCACTCTAGCAATCGCCTCATCTTGTCGAGTTTTATCGAGCATAGTGAACGCATAGTCTATGTGACACTTTAAGAGGCAGTCAAAGATACACATGAAATCATGAAAAGTACAAAAGTGAACATTCCTAAGATGGAAAAGAACTATGGGGTTCCAGCTATTATCTCTTAAGTCCCTATTTGGAGGAACCAACATAGGTGATGAAAGGACCCCATCGTCCCACTCTCCCTCACAATTTCGTGTTTCCTCGCATTCCTCTTCACCATTGGCTGTCCGCATGCGTTTCTTTTTGGTTTTTTGTTTCAATCCATGTATGCACCAAGGGCATGGGTGAGCTGTATTTGCACCTTGAGTGCAACCCATCATACACTTTATTATCTTCAAATCCCCACCAAGATGCCAATCAACATCAAAGCTTCCTAAACCATCAACATCCAACTTCTCACCCCCTATTTGTGACTTTATCACATCACTAACCCAAGGCAACCTCTCAAAGACCCATGATAGGATCTTGTGTGTCTCCTTGGGAACCTCAAATGCTCCTAACCACCACATATCTTTCTTTGATTGAACACTGAACGATGGTTTAGTGTGTGAAATATTGTCATTCCCTTGCCCTTGAAAATCAACTGTGATGTCCCCCTCATCATCGCGCCCTTTTGTAAAAGTGGTAGTAGCAGATGGAGACTTAAAGGCTACCACCATAGCGTGGTTCATGAGTGTGACACTCATTCTCTCTAGCCTTCTTCCCTTCACAATCTGGCACTCATCCAATTTTAGCACGAAGAAGACCTTGGAACCTACAAAATACGAAAATAAAACAAAATGTTCAGTTGTTCCGTGTAAATGAGCACAGACCTAATGTGTACAAGGTTACTTGTGTTACTTACATCCAAAGGCAACCCATAGAACAATATCATTGCCTTTTATATCTTTCACATTTCAACAAAAATGTTGTTGAAATCATTGAATTTTAATGAAACATTACCATCCACAGTCTTTTTCTTTTCCCATGCTGCAATGGTAAGTGTATCGTTGATGTGGTAGTAATCCCCAATCGTGCATTTTACATCTTCATTGCTCACTTCCTTTGCTAGATGAACCCTCTTTGGTGGCGAAAAAAGGTTGTGCATGATACCTTTCTTTTACGAAGGGAAGAGCTTTGTAGCCCTTCGTGTGCTAATGCCTACCTCATCACATGCACTTACAACATCAGCACTACTCATACTTTGGGAAACCTCTTGTATGATTTCATTGGAAACAGCCATACATATCTTCTTGCAACGGGGATCCCTAATCATTTTAAGCACATGCTCCCTCATTTGTGAACAAGCACAAGAGCTCATTACAATCCCCGATTTGATCAGAACCTTAGGAATACTCTAAAAACCAACAAAATTACATTGACATTACATAAGTGCACACATGATTTACATTGGCATTTTGAATTGGAAGTGCTAGAGAATAAGAAAGAGGAGCCATGACGTGCTGCTTGAATTCTCCACTTACAAGCCTCCCCCCCCCACAACGGCAAGTGTTTTGATGTGGTTGAGTGGCCTCTTACGCTTCCTAGCTCCAATAGGAGTGCTTTTCATGTGGGAGATGGTCTGCATAAGAATTCCACACACTACTCTCCCTTTATTTACACCCTCAAGCTCCTTGATTTTTGCTTGAGCCTGAAGTAGGACTTGGTGTAAACTAGCAAGGTTAACTTGGAGCATATGCAGCTGTGATGACAAGTAGAAGACTCTACCAGCATCAGTTGTTGCTAATCTCTTGCAGTGATCCCATTCTCACCATCTCCCACATACTAAATAAATAATGGTAAGTCTTTGAAAGTGGTTAGGCAATGCACTCTTGGGTCAGCTGTGGGTATAGATGCCCACATCAACCCATAGATCCACATTAGTGTGACCCCCTTCTCTACGTACATTCCTCTCCTGTTCTGTGAGATGAACCTTGCTCAAAGTTGCATACTCTTCCAATACTCGCACATCCAAATCCACCTTGCATCGTCAATTCAATGGCACATTAGTGTTAGTAATTTCACACAATGCCATGCTTAGAAGGAGTTGATAGTTGAAAAGAAGCGAGAGACCCTAAGATCACAGTAGAGAGAGAGAGAGACTCAGAGAGAGAGAGGGGTAGGAGTTGAGATTAGAGGGAGTGAGTGCATGCCATAACCTTCCAAGAAGTTGAGGTTAGAGAGAGGGAGGATGCAATCACAGGAGGGAGAGAGAGAGAGAGAGAGAGAGAGAGAGAGAGAGGAGAGAGAGTGTGTTTTCAGGCCATTAGCTCACAATAGAGAGAGAAAGGGAGAGTTGAGAGTAGATGAGAGGATTATAGAGTGAGGGTATGCATGCCAAGCTCACAATATATATATATATATATATATATAGAGAGAGAGAGAGAGAGAGAGTTGGTTTAATTTTGGGGGGGAAAAGAGATTGAAATTTGATTTTTTGGCATATGTATGGGTTTGGGATAACTTTTAAAGCAAAAAGTTCAAAAATGAGAGATTTTTTAAAACTATTTTTGCCCCTCCCTCCCCCTCCCTTAGTTGCAAGATTGATGATGTGGAAAGTGACAAGAGATCTCTGATTTCGTTGATTTGGTGGGGAAGTGGAGGCATTAAATGAAGGAGAAAAAGGTGGAGGCATTCAATGATAAGATAGAGTGGATTTTAGGGGGAAATCAAGGTTAAAAATTGAATGTTTTACATATATATGGGTATGGGGTCAGTTTCAAAGTATAAAACTTACAAAATGGTAGAAATGTTTTTTGTCCATTTTGCCCTCCCCCCAGTTAGGAGTTTGCTAGAAAGAGAAGAGGAGAGAGAATGACAACATTAGACCCTATTTTTGTAGGGGAGTTATGGGCTAGAAAGCTCAAATTATAAGATCCAAGTAGCCCTCTTGATTGACGTTGTCTCCTTAAGAAATCACAAAATCAGCCTTAATCCCTAAAAATTAAGAATCCTTAAAAGGCCCAAAAGATGTCCAAAGGTCTTCTAATGCATAATATGCCATCAACCTTTTGGTGTCATGCCACATATTCCTCAAACTCATGGTGAAAAAACCTGATTTTTTCAACCTGGGACATCTTTGCACGATGGTCATTATCATTATAATGATCCCATGCAAGACGTTTTGCCTCTTCAACTGTGAGAGTAGCATAGATTTTGGGACTATTTGGATTTTCCTTTAATAGTTCCCTCCTAGCTTCAGCAGAGTGTGAGCCCCCAATGACATAATAGTTATAATTCTGACATTCTACCATTTTGAAGCTATTTTTATTGGCACAATCTTGGTAGTTTACCAAAACAATAAATGGAACCACTACTGTGGCATGGGGATTTACCTTCATTTTCTTCTTAAGATTATTGATATGTGCTATGTGAGATTCTCTAATGTCCATTGATCTTCTACCAAATGGTGCATCAATAGTTAGGTGGTCGATGTATCTTTTCTATGGCAAGTTTAAAATCCTACCATTGAGCACAAGTTTCTACTATTGTTTAATTATCTCTCTTATTTTATCTTGTTGAGTTGGGAGTGCACCTATTCCAAGATCACCACCAGGAGTGATGATGTCAAGCTCCTTGTTATCATCTGAAGAATAAGAATCCTCCTCGCTTGACAAATTGATGTTTTTATGAGATGTTCTCTCACCTCGAGAGCTTGTAGACACAGAAGTCCTTTTAACTTCTCTTTGTTTCCCTCCTTTCCCATGCGAGTCAAGTGCAGAAGACCTTGGAGCCTCTTGGGGAGTGACCTCTAAGCTAGGAACATTAGAGGCTACAGTAGTCAGAGTCAAGAAAGGTCCTAAGCTCACTAAACAGATTGTCATTTTTTTCCAATGCACAAGTCAATTGCACAGGACCACAAAGACCCACTTGAAGATTATTTTGGCTCACTAGAAACTCTCTAATGTTGTTCGTATCATCAACAATAAAAGAAACAACATCATCTCTCTCTTCCCCTGTATAATCCACCTTTAACACTTTGCCACAAGACTTATGATCTTTGAGAAGATTACCCTTACCAGAGGAGTTGAGGTCGATCTTTTGGTGCATTTATAAAACCATGAGTTCTTCTTGGGGGTACATAATAAGTTGTTGTCTTTGTCCTATCTCTCACTAGAACAGTCATAGGTTCATCCTCCTTCTGATTCTCTTCTTCATCTTCATCAATAGACAATGACGATGAAGCTATAAATCTCATTTGGGTGAAGGCTTCAGTCGTCGTCGTAGTACCCAGAGGAGGAAAAGTGGCAATGGTCCCAAAACCTGGTTGAGTTTGAGTTTGAGTTTGTACTTCTTTCTTTGCAATAGCATCCAACATTGTGTTGGTATACTTGACACCTACAGCACCATCTCTCTTCTCATGCTCTTGTGAAGCCTCCACTTGTTGGAAGAGGGATCTTTTCCCAAGTAAAGTAGCAGCTTGGGCTTCCTTTGTAGTTTTTTTATAACGTTCCTTTCTTGCCTTCTTTGTAGCTTGTATTTGAGGAGGTGAATCAAATTCTAGAGCCTCAACAACAGGCCTCTTAGAGGACTTCTTCATCTCGTCACCCATAAAAAGAAATAGATATAGCAAAATAATTATTAGTTGGTTCAACCAATCAAAACCAACAAAAATCAATAAGGTGGAGCTAACCATTAAAGTGAGAAACAACATGGCTATCCCAAGCAAATCAAAACAAAATAATACAGGAAATAGAGCAAAACAAGCTTCTATAAGACAAGAAAAGGAAATCAAAAGACATTAAAAGTACAACAAAAATTATTCTACTTCTATATGATCAAAAAAAGAAGAATTTAAGAATGAATTAAGAAATAAACTATTTTTTGTAACAAAAAGGAAACAACTAGGAGAACATTGAAAGAGGACTTACATTGTTGTAAAAGCGGTATGGAAAAACAAAGGGAAAGATGAGAAGGGATGAACTTGTGGGCCTAGATTTTGATGCAGCACATCGATATGGTTGCCAGATCATTGAGGGTGGAGAAGAAGAAATAAGAATAATTGTCAAGATACACGGTAGAGATAAATCCTTTCAAGAGAAGATTGAGTGTAGATTGTTCTCAACCTTCAGTTTACGTGCAAACTCGATGCACTGCATCGAGTTCATGGGGAATCAGATGCATTATAATGGAATCAAATAAAGGAAAAACTAAAAAAGTTTGAATGGAGAAGAAGATCTCACCTTAGATGAAGGTCGCCATCTCTTATGTCCACCATATTTGTGTCAGTTGATTTCAGTTAGTCACAGTGTGGTATAGAAAACATAGAGAAGCCACATAGCATGAAATCAAGCAAAGATGTTGCCCATTGTGTAGAAAAAGGGATAACAAGAAGATATGTGCAAGTAATAAAGTGTCAAAGGAGAAAGCGATGGTTTTCTTGCGCGAAAGTGCTTTTAGGGCAATTTTACTAGTTAAAAAAAGCAACTTTTGAATTATTATATCATGATTACTATTTTTGCATGCTTATGTGAGCAAAGTTGATGCACTGCATCAACTTCTCCACACAAACTTGATGTTGTACATCGAGTTTGTCGTAAACTCAATGTAACATCGAGTTTGCATGGAGAAGTTGATGTAGTGCATCAACTTTATGTAAGAAACTATGCTTTTTAAGGCCTAAAACAATAATTGTCTCACATAGCCACCATGCATGCTTTTTTGGGCTCGCAGTCACTATATGACTACTAATTACACTGTCACATAGGTGGAAAAAACCAATGAGGTTTTACTATAATTGCCCTCAGACCCCCTAATAAGGGGGCGTGTACCTTATGTTAAAAATTTCCCAGAGTGGAAATAGACATCCCAATATGCATCAAAAGCATAACATTGGAGTTAAATTTCTGTTTTTCACGATTATTTCGACATTTTTTTGATTTTTTTGACGGCCCGACACTTTTTTATATTTTTCATAAAAATTAGAATATACCGATTAGGCCATTTAGAATATACCAATCCTAACTAAAAGGTGATCACTAGCATAGTGGGAAGAGAGATCATGTGTATTCCCAGGATGAAAGGGGGTGTTGCTTATGAGACATAGCCGGAGGTAGGCCTTCATTTTTACCTGGGGCCGAGGCATTGGAGGAAGCCATACATCATATGCCTAAAAGGCATCCTCATGAGCGAGATCATAGGAGGGAATCACATGCACGGGTAGAGCATGAACAGATGGAGCATGACAACATTAGTGGGCATGAGGGATTGGTCGATTTGATGGTGATGAAGATTTATGGTAGGCTCTTTGGTTCGAGCACAAGAGATTGAGCCAATTCTGGCAATGGTAGGAGGTAGTCTTCTCCAGAAGTGCCTTGCTTCTCAAGCACATGATGTTGTTCCTTCTGAGCAAGAGATTGCTCGACTGGTGGGCCTTCTCCTGGTTGAAATTCGAGCACATGCAGGGTATTTTATGCATCAAGATCGCCCTTGCTCCTTTTTGGTATGGGCAGAGGGTCTGATTCTTCTATTTGAGGGTGATGTCCTCCATCAGCAGGGTCAATGTTGTCTTGCTGGGACGAACGCAATGTTAACAAGGGCAGACATGAAGAAATTGGCCCCCCACAGGCCAGCCGCCTGATGCCATGCTGAATTCGGTGCATGCCTCTCTAGGATCTCTCTCTGAGACACACAGACTACGCATGCATGAGCGATCATTGCGGTTACATTCGCTCGAACTAGTTGTTGTTTGTATTATCAACCTTATATTATTACAGATATCTGAGCGGACACGTGCAGTAATATTCAATACCTCCTTGTGTGCAGGCGGCTCTGTATGACCCAGCCACCGGTTCCTGTTCTTTTGTCTCAGTCCTGCAAACTTTGCCTACAAGGGTGAACAGCAGCCCGTTGATGCTGCTCAAGCTGGTTGTGTTAGAGACTAGGCGTTATTCTAGAAAGCACGAGGTGATAGGAGTCGTCTGTGCAGCCATTGGTGCCTTGTGCTTAATCGTCTGCTTCATGGTGTTGTGTAATTGGTGCAAATTAAGAAGGGGTAGAAGAAGATCAGAAGGCGATTTACCTGCAAGTGAAGAGATTTTTCTGCAGGAGCTTCCAAGGCTTTCTTCTAGGTTTTTACTTCCAAGGAGCTGCAGATGAAGGAATTCTCCACAAAGCTCGGCTCTGGAGGGTTTGGGGCGGTGTATGAAGGTGTAATGCGGTCTGGTGTGAAGCTAGCTCGGAGGTGGCAACCATAGGGAGCGTGTAACATATGAATGTGGTGACGCTTGAGGGCTTCTGCATCGAGGGTGAGTCCAGGTTGCCACTGTATGACGGTCCTTGGATAGGTGGTTGTTCAGGCGTTAATCCGGGGAGAGACCAGAAGAGGTGCAGGATAGCTCTGGATACGGCAAAGGGTCTTGCCTACTTGCATCACGAGTGCGCAGAACGCATCGTGCAACTGTGCGATGTGAAGCCAGAGAATATCCTGCTGGATGAGGGGTTGAAAGCCAAGGTGGCGGACTTCGGCCTTGCTAAGCTGGTTGGGAGGGGCCACCAGAGCTTCGCCATGACCACCGGTTACCCGGCGCCGGGACGCCACGATCACAGCCAAATCGGACGTCGTCTACAGCTACGGTGTCGTCCTGCTGGAGCTCATCAGCGGCAAGCGCTCCCTACGGCTACCTGCCCAGGATGGCCTTCCGAATAGTAACCACGTCATCGAATGCCGGGAAATCCATCCTCGCCATGTCATTGTATGCAGCCAATGCGAGTCCTACTTCAGTCCAGGGTGGCAGCAGTACCCTTCACAATTTCCAGCATTGCGGCCGCCAGCCTGAAGCTCATGGTTTTGATCGGGCTCTGGTGTGTCCAACCCGTCATCCCACCCCACCGCCCGGCGGCCCGTGTCTTTCGTCGTCAAAATGCTGCCTCTTCAAAGGCCTTTATCCAACAACGTCCTTTTCGGAGACCCACGAACTGTTCATTTCGAAGTTTGACCATCATTATCCAGCGTGTGCACTGTGGACCTCTTCCAACTATGTTTCCTTCAACCAGAGCCTATCGCGGAAAATTTGCCAACCAATTAAAGGCATCCGCCCCTAGCTTTCACAAACATATCCATAGGCAAAAGAAAGCAGGGGCCTATCGCTATGGAGGAAAATCTGCCAACCAATTAAAGGCATCGACCCCTAAACATATAGAGAGTTACTTTGAGAGAGAGTTAGTTAACCAAAGAGTAAGAGTTAAAAGAAAGAACCTATACTCTTTTATTTTTATTTTTATGAGAAAGTGTAATTGAATTAAAGAGAAAACTGAACCAATACTCTTGCCGGATGGGTCAAGCCACTAGAATATAAAAAGAGAGAGAGTGTAGAATTAATTTTTTTTAAAAGGGTTTTTTTTCTAATGGAAAAAAAAATTGAGCCTTTTTTTAAGCGGGAGAGGTAAGAGAGGGAGCAGGGCAATCAATCGGAAGGTGGGTCTGGGCTACTAGAGATTAATAAAAACTAGTATTGCACCCATGCATTGTTGCAGCCGACCAAGGTTCCAGAAAAGAACTATTCCCTCTCTACAACCATCTCTCTCTCTCTCTCTCTCTCTCTCTCTCTCTCTCTCTCTCTCTCTATCTATCTCTCGCTCTCTCTTTCACACACACACACACATGCACATGCACATGACCCTCTTCCTCTCTCTATCACGTACACACACTCTCAAATGTTGAAACTCTCTCTCTCTCACACATGAACACACATATACACACTCGCTCTCTTTCTCTCTCTCTCTCTCTCTCTCTCTCTCTCTCTCTCTCTTTCACACACACACACACATGCACATGCACATGACCCTCTCCCTCTCTCTGTCACGTACACACACTCTCAAATGTTGAAACTCTCTCTCTCTCTCACATGAACACACATATACAAACCCGCTCTCTCATCAGGGAAAAAGGGAGCTCATTTTGGGGGCCTGTAAGAAATTCACTATTTTTTGATTTATTTCTCTCCTAAAAGACCTCAAAAATAGTAAAATACGGAAACGTGACTCAAAACTGTCAGTAAGGACTACAGAACTGTCAGTTCAGAAAGGAATAAGATAATCTTTTGTCTAACTAACACGATTTTGCATTAAATATCTCCTTAGTTTTTTTTTTGTTTCCCGAAGATTCCGTATCTCTTTTGACGACGTGTGCAGGCCTCTCATAAAGAATCCATCACTGAACTTGATGATTGCACTTTTTCAAAATATTTACATGGATACCGCTACACTTCCACGATTCATGTTACAAAAAGACTATGAGATTGACAAGCAAACTTTGTAACCTTAGAAGCACAAAAAATGGCCGATACTAGTGAGTCACATTCTCAAAAGAAGCGATTACACCATCTTCACATCGACTTAGAAGAACAATATGCTCCAGCACAAAAAAGACGAAAGGATATGGTGATGAATGCTCAACAACGGGAAAATATGAGAAGAGAAGGGCTTCAACATATTGACTTATGGTGCGATGGAAGCATATATCCAAAACGTCTAGTAAAAAACTCTACACCTCCATTTGTCAATCCAACCACACTACTGAGGTTTGCGGGCGATGGACAAAATGGACTTCTTGGTTATATTTCAGCGCAGTCTGCATTTGCAGAAACATATAAAATGATGTACCTACAAGAAAAGGGGGCCAGGATGCAAGAGATAGCCATTCGTGCAAAATTGGAGCAGCAGTTTGTAGAATGAAATTGAAGAGCATTCAAAGAGTAAAAAAGAGTTGACAAGAGCAAGAAGGAAGAGAACCGTGCTTGGAGACAGACTACGAAGCAAGAAGATTAAAAACATTGCAAATTTGAAGGCTGGGATTGGTGGTGCAAGCGAAGAATTCAGGAAGCAAGGCTAGTTTGAAATTTTTCATTTTATATACTCAAAAAGGCTCTCAAATGACTATATCTATTTTGTCCATTAACGCAAAACAAGAATGGAGGTGTTGAATGATATAGGCATATTGTGTTGTTACTATAGGAAACTATTGGAGCCTGCAAAAGAAAATATGGATCCCAACCTTCTTCCTGTTAAACAAATGAAAGGATTGCTTTCTTGTGGTGGTAGCAAAAGGTTTGATTGAAGAAAAAAAATACAAAACAATCAAACGCAATGTTGTAGAGGACTTTATATCCAATAATCAAGTTGATGGCACTACAATCCAAGAGGCTCTTGATGTTAGTGGAGTTAGCAGGAAGGGATATAGTTCGATTTTCCATGCGATATCCTCAACTTTGAAAGATCAAAGGATTAAACAAGTTTTACTGCCAAATCCAGCAACCGTGTGGAGGATAAGAGGTCATTTGAATGAAAGTATAGATGAGTTTATTGGGCAATATATCCATATTGAAGAAATATTTCATGGTGGTAAAGGAACCACTGTGTATGACCCTTGGAACAATATATTTGTAGATCTACAACAACTTCAAAGAAGAATGGTCGAGTTTTATAGAATAATATTTGAGGAGTGCAAAGGCATTTTGAAATTTGTTATCAAACTGGATGAGTGTGAGGTTGTAAAGGAAAAGAAAATGGAAAGGATTATTATTACATTGATGAATGGAGCACTTGATACATCATTGACTGAAGCGAGTTCAAAGTATTTTAGTGTACAGTCGAAGAAACACATATGGTGGTTAGGCTCATTCCATGTATGATCATTTTTTGTTTCGTACTTGATTTTAGTCATTGTTTTCAAATCTTTTATAGTAAGAATTTTGTTTTCTATAATCACAGGTGAAGACAGAAGACCATGAAACACTAGATTGGGTGTTTCACCACACGGAAATACCAAGAATAATTAAAAGACAAGTGCAAGGAGAGAATCTCCATGTTGCAGGAATAGGTGATTTTCAAGTAGAGTGGCACATGGCGGGGGATCTTAAAATACTTAAGTGCATGTATAACGTTAGTAAAGGAGGCAACTCAAAGTCTCCTTGTCTTTACTGCAAAGAATCAGCTCAAGTAATGGATTCCAAATGGTGGAAGAGAGCACCTAATAGAGATAAAGTTGACCCTGACTTCAAGGCCATTCTTGACATTCCACTATGTAATGTTCACATATGCACATTGCATGGTCTATGTCGAATTATTGAGAAATTGGTATTTTTGTATATTGGATTTGCTTGGAAACTCCGTCTCGAAAAAAATAGAAAGGATGCTCTTCAAGCATTGGAAAAAGTGTTATCTGATATAGGTCTGCATGGAGGTGATGTTCATATCACAAAGGATTTTAAAAAGTCTACCAATGGCAAGGAGGTACCAATCAAGCCCTCTATTGGTGGTGTTAAGGCAAGAAGATTCTTGTCTCGACCCAAACACAGTAGTAAGCAAGTAAGGCAAGGTAGAACAGTTTCAAGGATTAATTATGGATTGTGGAAGCAAGTCCATAATGCCGTGAAAGATCATGGGGCAGATGGGGAAGCACAAAATGTGAAGGCAGAGGTGTGGAGGTCTCTTGATCAACTCTTCATGTTCTGTGACAATGTAACATGGACAAAGAGTGATTACAAGAACTTTGAAGAGGCAATTAAACATTTTAGGAAGTCAATGAAAGACGCGTGGATAGCCTGCAATATAACTCACATGGTAAAGTTCTGTCTTCTTCTTTTACTTAGGTGTAATCCTCTTTTTTTTTATAACTTACTATGCATTCTTATGTCTCTGTGAAAACAGCATATCATCTACAACCACCTTCCCTATTTTGTCAAAAAGTATGGATGCCCAGCAATTTGGTCTACCCAAGGCATGGAGAAGTCTCACTACATGGCACACGTAATGCATTTTTCAGACACACACAACACTACAAAGGGAGTCAAAAGGCAAATAGTCTGAAGGAAGTCTTCCAATGGTTTTACCGAGGCATACTACAGAGGCTGCATGCTAAAAGAAAAGTTGCTAGCTCCAAAGTCAAGCTTGCTTTTATTCTAGCCCAAAAGCAAAGACGAAGACAAACTTTGGACAATTCAATGGCAGCAGAGAGACATAGACAATGGAGGGATTCGAAGATATTTAGAAACCATAAATGGACAAGTAAACATGAATAGCAGTTTGTAACTTATTGGTGTTATGTCCACATGTTTTCAAACTCAATCAATAGATTTTTATTTTGTGGAATAAGTGACTCTTGGTGTTATGCCTATATGTTTTGAGACTCCATTAAAAGTACTTCTTTTGTGAAACATGTGATCTATATTAACAAGCATCAATACATCCATGAGCTATACACTAAAAATTCAATCAATACTACTTAATTATGCTAGACACACTATTGATCTTACCAATAAGGTACTGAGTGTCAAACGCTTTTAGAAGCTACTGAGTGTGGGAAGAGTACTGAAGTGTCGTACGGTGATGGGACAAATGCAAAAGGGTACTGATCATCCGTACGGATAAGGAACTGATGACAAGTTGCATGTCAATCCACCACCACCATCGAGGAGGGAATATCAATTCAGAATGATATCTTGAAGTGTGGTTTTCTCAAATATTAATTCGAAGTGGTGGGTGGGGATCTTGCAAAACAAGAAGGAGCTCAACTCCGTGATGCGGATAGTCTTACATATCAAGGGGCCGGCAAAGGAAGACTAAGATGGCGGATGAAGGCATGACGTTGGACGTACTTCTTTGACTTCTACGAGGGAAAGGTAGAGGATCAAAGACTTTGTACAAATCAGTTCAACTTCAACATAATGTTTGTGCTATATTTGATGACTAAATCCTATTACTCCTAGGGCCTGCCAATCGGAACTCTCTTTTTGATCTTGATTGGACTCTTTTTCTTCCTTGTTAGCTTGATGTCGACTGTCTGTTTATCAATGCTTGCCTCTGTTGCTTGTCTGGGAGGGGTATCCTTGTCTTCAACTATCTCCACGTGTTCTTCTTCTTGGATTATGTCGCCTGATGCAATCATGGGTGGCTCTCGAAACCTTATGAGCTTGTGTTTTCCATAGCCCTCTAGACATTTGGGCTCCTTAATACCACATGCTAATGCATAAGAAGTGTAAGACAAAAAGTAAGAGGCCCTAGAGGCCTGCTTATTCACATAATCCCCAGATATATCTATGGCAGACAACCTCTCTATCAAAATGATCTTTTCCTTTTGCCATGAATGATCATGTCCACCTAAAACCCTAGACAAACATTTAAAGAAGTAAACAATGGCTTCTCCATTGTTGCTCAACTGCCTATGGTAAATCAAGATCTTAGCACTGCCTAGATCATGAATATAATGAGCTAGGCTTAACATTTTGCCAAATCCAGCCGGTCTGCTTCCACTTGTTCTCTGGAGGAATGTGTCATCCTCAATTTGTAGCTGCCACATATCAAAAGATTGGAGTGAGACAATACACAATTACAAAACATTTAAACACAAGATAAAGTATTTGATTTGAAGTAACAAGATCATACCTTCTCATTTTCATCAAGAAGTTCATCTTTCCAAAGATTTATTCCTCTCCCCTCCAGTCCAGCCTCTTCTTTAAGCTTTCCCTTGTATAGTGCTGAGAGATTCATAGCTTCCTATGTGAGCTGGGAAGGCAGCTTCATCTAGCTCTTGGAACTTTTCAGCCTCTTTGAAACAAATAGTAAAAGCCTCTGCAGGATCAAAAGTTGTTTCCAAAGCCAGTAGTGAATGGTCATCCTCTATGCCAACCTCCTTGTCAAGCCTTGAAGCCTGGGCAATAAGGGAAATGGCATAGTCCTCCCTCAAATTGAACATACACTCTATATCATGGAGGAAAACATAATCTTTACCACCAATCAAGACACCTGGAAGCATGGGCACTGCATAGTTGCTGCTCTGAACATCAAAATCTTCAACTGGCTGTGCTTCCCTAAGAGTTTCAGTCCTCAATTGAACAAGGTCAAGAGCAACCACTTGCAGCCCCTCATCCTAGAGGTTGATATCTTCTCCCTGCTCTTCCATTTCTGTTGCCACAGGAACATCCTCTTTTTCCTCTGCTTCAGATGTGTCTTCTTCTTTAGCCTCTTTCCCTTGCTCTTCTAGAGAGTGCTGACGGAAGACAATGTACATAAGGAATGCCATGGTTTCCTCAAGCACTTTACACTTTCTGGTGTGCAAGTTACAGTTGAATTTATATTCCTCAGGTAGGCTGTCAAATCTTCTATTCACATGGTACCTCAGCCTGTCAATGGAGACAATATGATTTATATGCACAAAAACCTTTTCACCTTCCACAATTCTTCTTGCCTCTCTCAGTTGTTTGAAGGTATCCCAATGGTCTGAAAGAAAATCTCTGTGATACTCCAGTACAGAGCTCATAGTGAACTCCCTATTGAAAATATTGTGGTATATGTGGAAGTTCCTCTGAGCCTTGCATTTGTGAAGAAAGTCAAATAGGAGCAAATCTGGAGATTTGTCCTCTTCTGGTTCCTTTTGTTTTGAGAGGGAAGACTCAGCTTTCTGCTCCAGTCTCTTCCTTTTGCCTGAACCAAAATTTATATATCATGAATTCTTTATGCTGACATATGCAATTAGGGAATGTATAGGATATCACCAAACAACTCCCTTCATGAGCACACATGTCTCACCTGGTGATTGCTGTGGTCTAAGTATAGCAGCAGAAAAGTCCAGCTTCCTTTTGAAAGGAGGGGCCTCAGAATCAACTGTTCCAAAGCAAAAACTTTTCTCATCATCAAGGAAGAAATCCCCAGGGCCAAAGAAAGAAAAACAATGAGGAAGAAGTGAAAACCAAAAGGGACACAGGAATTTGCAAGAAAATGCGATGTAGGGCCATTTGGAAAATGTCAAGTACTCTCCTCGCATTTTGTTGCAAATTTTCCATTTCTATTGATATCCATCTCCAATCAAATGCTAGGATCATCTCACAGATTCCTGGACAGTAGATGATACTAGGAAGAATTCCCCAGGGCCAAAGAAAGCAAAACAATGAGGAAGAAATGAAAACCAAAAGGAATATAAGAATTTGCAGGAAAACGCGATATAGGGCCATTTGGAAAATGTTAAGCACTCTCCTCGCATTTTGTTGCAAACTTCTAGGTTCTATTGATATCCATCTCCAATCAAATCCTAGGGTGATGTACCAGATTCCTGGACAGTAAGATTCTTCGACAGTAGGACTGGGACATGTGACAAGAAATGCTGGAGCTTAGTGGAAATTTGGGATATGGGATGTGGTGGATGGGAATTGCCCAGATGTCTGGACATCAAGAATTCTATGGATGGAAGAAATATATATCAAAAAACATTGAAAAGAATATAGAACTCTGACCTTTCTTTTCCCTTTCCATGCTGTTGGAGTTGCACTGGTGAATCTTCTACTCTCTCCCAAACTTAAGCTGCAGCCTAGATAACCTGGAGATCAGACAGTGGTAGTAGTCTTCAGGCAGGTTGCAGTCTGGATGGAGTGTGTTGGGTAGGAAGGGATCAGAGAGGGAAGGAAAAGGATGATGGGAGGGTGTTGGCAGGGATGAAAGACGGGGAGGGAAGAGTGGTTATAGATTTTTTAAATATAACATCTCATTTCTAGGCATTCCAACTATAGATAATAATTTTTGAGCCATTTTTCATTTAAAAAACTGATTATGAAATCATGATTGGCACAAGTTCAAAGGCAAAAAGTGTCCCATTCACATGTGCCAAGTTTCAAACTCCAAGAGATCTGGGTCCCATCCACACGTGTGAAAAAACGACTCCATTCCACACGTGTGGTATTTAGTAGTTGCTTTGTTTGTATTTTGCACTAATCTTTTCCCTCCTGTTTAATCTCTCCTGTCTTGGCCCTCCCCTCTCAGCTCTCTTGCCTCCCTACCTCCCTACTCTGCACCATCAGCATCCTGACTAGCAACACAAGTTCATCCCTAGCACAGGGTACTCATCACCAGCACAGCACACCCACAGATAGCTTCCAGGTCAGTAAGACTCTCTATATCCTTATCTTCTTGTTTAATAGTATAACACACAAGCAGGAAGACTTTTGAATTGGGCTGGTTGAGTGAGAGATTGATCATCTTTATAGATTTAGCAATGTTTGCAGATCTTAAAGTGTGATAATTGCACTTAAGGATAAAATTTTATTTATAGTTTCTTCCTTCAGTCTGTGCACTCTTCTTGCCTTCCATAGACTCAATCCATCCTGCATCAAGTTGCAAACACAGTGAAATGACTGAAGGCATGTTCCAGCATGCTTCCTCATGAATTTGCAGGAAAACGCGAGGAGAAGGCTTTAGGAATTTCAAACAGCCGAAATCGCGTTTTGTTGCAAATATAAAACTGTTGCTTCATCCACCCCTGTCATTGTGGTTTTGTGCCTTTCCAAGTTATCCATGGCTGTACACTCCTTGCATAAACTCAATCCATATTGTATTTAGTTGTAAAGACAGAGAAATCACTATAGGAATGTACCAGCATGTTACTTCAGGTATTTGCAGGAAAATGCGAGAGTGAGCTGTTAGGAATTTCAAACTGTCGAAATCGTGTTTTGTTGCAAATTTATAAATGTTGCTTCATCCACCCCTGTCATTGCCTTTTTGTGTCATTCCATGTTCTCCATGGCTGTAATCTCTTTCCATTGCTTTGTATGCAGCTTGTCAGAGTGACGGCAAGAACCAAGTCAACTGCAAGGAGTGCTGGCAAGGGGCAAGGGCTTGCAACAGCAGCAGCTGGGGCAGGTATCAAGGAATTTAGTGTGCCTCCAAAGGGAAGAGTTGCACATGGCAAGAAGGGGAAGCCAATGAGCTTGCTCCAGCAAAAGGCCAAGAGATTGAAACATGGTCCAGGTGTGCTAAAGGAGATCAGGAAGCAACAGAAAGCTATAGGCTTTGCAATCCCCAAGGCACCTTTTCAGAGAATAGTGAAAGACATATGTGATAGTTGGCACCTTGGTTTCAGGTGGAACAGGACTGCCATTCTTTCCTTACAGGAAATGGCAGAGGATTACTTGGAGAAATATTTTGAAGATGCAATGCTGGTAGCAGCCCATGCTCACAGGGTAACTCTGATGGCCAAAGACTTCAACACTTTGTCCAGAGTGAGATGGAGGTATGACAAGCTGGTCCATCCTGTGGAATGGCAGGACATCAAGATGAGAGACATATTATTAATTCCACCTACAAGAAAGTTGAAGGTAGATGAGGTTAAGGTTGTTGAAGTAATCCACTCAAAGAACACTAGAGGGAAAGCTGCTTATGAGGAGTCACTGAAGCAGCAAATAAAAGAATCTAAATCTATTATAGATGTGGAGACTGTACAGAGGGAGCTGCAGATACAGAGAAGGTTGCAGGAGCTGGGCCCTAACATAGTTGTCCATATTGAGGATGAAACTTCACTGAATAATTTTGACTTGACAAAACCATGCTTGGCAGCATTGGCTCATAAGAATGAGTATTGCTCAGATACTATCATTCTTGCAATGCTCTAGTAAGTGTCTTTTATTTTACATTTGTTTGCAAAACAATCCTTCTTGTACCTCCTTTACACCCTACCCTAATTATTGTTTGGTCCAATGCAGCATGATGAGAAGCTGGCTTAACCATGCTGTACAGCATACAGTTCATATTATTGATCCTGCCATTTCCTTCAAGTTAAGAGATGCAAAGGAAACTCCCATGGATATTTCCAATTGGTTCAGACACTGCAATTTTGATGTTATCGATGTTTTGCTACTTCCATACCATAACAGGTATGTGGGTGACTGCTTCTTTTGGGATTCTTCTTTAAGATTGAGAACTCTTATAGCCTTTGATTTCTTAATGCTTTTTTCCTTACGCAGTGACCATTGGAGCTTTGCTTCTATTGACATCCAGCAAAAGCAATGCTTTATATTCAACTCTCTTAAAAACACACACAGAGAGCTGAAATTGTAAGTGGTGTGTGTGCTATTTTTAACTTTAAACTTCATTATTTTGATTTAATGCACACTAACTGAATTATATGTATTGCAGTTGTATTAGAAGGCTTCTAGATACATTGGATCACTGTCCTCCTAATGTCAATCTTTTGGGTTCAATAGAGCCAATAAATTTAGAGGTAGAAAGTCGTTCCCTCTACTGATGTCTATTTCATGCTATGCCTTTGAACCTATTGAATAATTTTGTGTTCAGATGTTAACAGTTTCTAACATATCTTTCCAACTGTACAGACACCACAACAAGATGATTCAAGTAGCTGCCGCCGCTGGAGAGTGCTGATCAGTGCCAAATATATACTTTCAAGCTATTTTGAGATAGGACAGCCAGACCTTGTAAGAAAAAATAATTTTCATTTAGCTTCAAAATAATTGATATTGGTACAAAGTGTTCTAAATCATCATATGCCATTGCAGATGAGAGAAGATAGCTTCAGTTTGAACTATGTATATAGTTTCAGAGCTGATACAATTTGGAAGTTTTTGAAGTATGCCTCCCCCAAACCTATTGTACCAGCTACTACTGTCGAGTTGGGTGAGAGCTCTAAAGTCCGAGAAGGTGTCATACACCTTGATGACACAGATGATGCTGATGTGGTGCCACAGGAACAAGGACCTAGTGCTGATGAGGAGAAGCCACAGGAACAAGGACTTGTTCTGAGAAGATGGAGCAGTAGCAAACAGATGCTCTAGGGGCAGTATAGGATACAATGGAGCAGCACCAAGAGATTGTACATGACAGGATGGAGCAGTAGAAAACAAATTCTCCAAAAAAAGATGATACGGAGAGCTTGGACCATGTAGAGCAGCCTCTGGATCAGGCTGTAGATAAATAGAAAATGGTTGTCAAGAATATGTTCTACATATGCAATTAAACACTTCTGTATAAAATTTTACTTTATTGAATATAATACCTTTGTTTATGGAGTCTGTGTTATCTCAATTTTCAAAATTTCAATGTCTTTGCATTTTATTGAACTCTCTCTTCTTTTGAGCACCTGCAAAAAAGCAATATGAATCAATAAGGTAAAGTAAACTAATAGCAATGCTTAATGAGACTAGGATAAGTCAGATGGTGTACCTTCTTATTGTTGAAATTTGAGCATAATGATGAGCTATGGTGGATCAAACACTAGAATCAACATCATTAACAAAGTGATTAGTAAATGATTAAGACGTAATTAGTGAATAATTAGCAAATAGATTAATGTAGGCATGGATACTCAAAAACCAGCAAATTCTCATTAGGGCTATGCCTCAATTTATAGAGTTTACATCAAGCATCAAATCCCATTGATTTCTCCATGATTCACTCCCAGAATATCTCCACCTCTTGCCTGATTCTCTCCACCTCTTCTCTTTTCCCTGAATATCTCCTAGAATATCTCCACACTCCTAAATTCTCTCATGCTACCCTTTATTCTCTCCTAGTAGATTCTTCTCACCTTTTCACAGGTTCTTTCACATTTACTCATCTTCTTTTACAGCCTCTAACCAAGGGCTTGTTCCCACACACACCCTATTCACTTGTATATTTCAACACCTCCCCTCAAGTGAATAATCCTAGCACACCTGGACCCTATACCAAGTTTCGCTCTTACTTGATAGCCCGCGACCAGTGCCTCAAGTCCCTAAACTCCATAGTCCTTGACACTCTCTCTCTCTATGTGTCCAAGGCTACTATAAGTGCCCGCGACCTTGACTAAAGTGCTCACACATACATCTACCACTTGGCCTACATCATCGGTGGCTCAGAGGTGGTTTTACTTTGTTGGGCAGGTTACATTAGGTTGTGGGGTCTCTCTCTCTCTCTCTCTCTCAGAAAAGATGATCCGACTCCACTTCCCTTAGAGCCTCCATGAAGTTTGCCGATGTCGTTCCTTCTTCACTGGGTTTGCTGTAGTAGTCTCTCGCCATGTGTCCTGGCTTTCCACATTTGTGGCAAGTGAAGGTCCTCCCTCCTACTCTGCCTCTTCCTCATCCTCGTCCTCGAGAGAATCCTCCTCGGGTGAAGAATGCTTTTTCCTCTCCTGCTGTTGAGTCGAGCCCTTTCTTCTCTTTGTCTCTACTTTCTTTCTCTAGTAGAGCTGCTTCTATCTCGTGTATCTTCAATTCAGGTACATTCTTTAGTGTTGCTACAATGTTTTCATAATCTCCTTTGTCCACACTCTTCAGAAGTACAGCTAATGCTTCATCATCTTCTACCTTTTTGTTGCCAATAGCTGCCAGCTGTTACTTAATGCTTTTATATTTGTTTAAGTGTGTGATTAAAGGTTCACTTTCCTTCATGTCCAATTTGTAGAATTGCATTAACAGATTTATCTTTGAATTTTTTGCTTGTGTACCAAATAATTTATTGAGTTCATCCCATGCATCTTTTGCCCACTGTATCCCTGTGATGTGATGAATGATTTCATCATTTAAACTGAGTGCAATAAAGCCCAATGCTTTTTCATTCCTACTCTTCCACTCATTTTCTCCTCTCTCTAGGCATTCATCTCTCCCTTCAACTAATCCCCACAGATTTTTCCTCATCAGCAAATACTGGTTTTTGTCTGCCATGTATAAAACTGTTCCCCATTAAATTTGGCTATTTCCTGTGCTGAACTCATGGTGATGTGAAGGGAGTCTTACCTCTTGATCCAATTTCAAGATTCAAGGGCAGTATCTACCCTTTTACAACTCAATCGGGTGTTTAATAGATGATTACAACAATTTTATCAGCATAAAATCACTAGAAATTACACTAAATTAAGGGTAACCAATTTGTACAGGATGGTTGGAGTATCAAACCAACTCCGATTTGCAATCTGAAGCTTTAGGGATCTGTATCAGATACCTAATGGTTAATTTGAACCCTCAATTTCACCAAAATACAATGGTTAGCACTGATTAATCACTGATTAGTAAATTAATGCTCTGGTTTGTGTGCAAAAAACAGAGTATGCGGGGAGTCCAAATCTGGTGCCTTCCACTTTAAATGAGCTCAAATGCTTTCAAAGGCATCAATAGCAATGAGTCTAGTAGAGGATTAAGCGAAGAAACACAAGATTTGACCAAATATTGAAAGCTTAATCTCTGTTTTACCAAAGTCACCTGCAGATTTGATGAAGAGCTTGGATCTCACTGTGGACTTGATGAAACTCAATTCTGTCTTCACCAGCTTGTAGAGCATGCTTGATTACCCCTTGGGCTAAGAGGAATTAGAAGGATTTGACTTGATGAGCACAAGATCTACAAATCACTCAGAAAAATAGGCGCCAGTGAATTTCGTGATTTCTCCTTTGTTTCTTCGCGGTTTGCTGCGCCGTTTGCATGGGCTTGTAGCCAAAGATGTTCGCTAGCTTGTGTTAGAAGCACAAGACCTAATTTTGACTGTGCAAGGTGCTAGAGATCCTCCACTGGCTAGGGGTGAAGGGGAAACTGAAAAACTCACTAAAAATTTGATTTTTTTGCTAATTATCTACTAATCCTAATTAATTAACTAATGGGCTCATAATTCTGATAGATTCTAGGCATGGCTCTGATACCATGTTGAAATTTGAGCATAATGATGAGCTATGGTGGATCAAACACTAGAATCAACATCATTAACAAAGTGATTAGCAAATGATTAAGACGTAATTAGTGAATAATTAGCAAATAGATTAATGTAGGCATGGATACTCAAAAACCAGCAAATTCTCATTAGGGCTATGCCTCAATTTATAGAGTTTACATCAAGCATCAAATCCCATTGATTTTTCCATGATTCACTCCCAGAATATCTCCACCTCTTGCCTGATTCTCTCCACCTTTTCTCTTTTCCCTGAATATCTCCCAAAATATCTCCACACTCCTAAATTCTCTCATGCTACCCTTTATTCTCTCCGAGTAGATTCTTCTCACCTTTTCATCACAGGTTCTTTCACATTTACTCATCTTCTTTTACAGCCTCTAACCAAGGGCTTGTTCCCACACACACCCTATTCACTTGTATATTTCAACACTTATTGTTGTAGATAAATAAAAAGTCCTTTGAAGTAGAACCTTCTGTCTCAAATAGAATGTCATTGTGCAATTGAGCTAGGGAGCAACATTGTCTTAATGAGATATTGACTAGCACATCACCATTCTCAACAACAACATTGTCTTAATGAGATATTGACTAGCACATCACCATTCTCAACAACATCAATATCAAGAAGTTTATTTTCTGCACCAAAAGAATCTTCATCTTGATCCATTGGGACTAGTTTTGTGCCTAGCATTCGACTGCGCTTATAATAAAAAGAAAAAATAAAATTTTGTGATGCAACAATGTACTTCAGTTGCATAGAAGGTTGGACAACCTCACAAAACACTGAACTACATGTCTTCTTATCCCAACCTTTATCCAAAAATTGTGGCATGTATGCCAAACTTGTTGCTTTAACTGTGAGCATTGTTTTTGAAACCTTCACTGGAAAGGTATTAAACAAGTCTACAAAAACTGTGAGAGGCATGCATAAAGAAATTTTTATTATCCTTGTGGCAATATTGGGCCTCAGAGCTTTTTGTACTTCTTTGAAAAGCTTGGCCCTATATGCCTCTGTAACACTAAAATGTGGGAGAGGCCAATCCACTGAATTCCATGCCGGAAGGTCCTGTTTTCTTAACACACCATGTGTGTTAGCATTGTCCAGCAACAACTGATAAAAATGATCAGTAAAAAATATACCCGATTGAGCTAGCTCTGTTGCACATCGACCTTGGTATTGTTGTTCGCCTATCGATCCATACATAAATCCCAGAATACAATCGATGTTTTGCCATGTCTCATACGATGAAGGGTATAAATCTGAAATAAAATAACACAAGAATGTCAATAAGCAAAGAAAGAAAGCTTCATCTTAAAAATCCATACACCTCATAAAGAACAAAACCACAATACAAAATATATACAATTAGGCCTGTGTTGCGAAAGATCATTTGGATAGTCTCGCAAGACAAGTTCGGGCAGACAGACAATTGACAAGAAACATCTTACTCTAAGCCAAACAGGATCAAGGGAGCAGTTTTGGAAAAGAAGAGGCTGCTGCACAATGAGGCAGTGGTGTAGAATGGTAGACCTTTCGAAGGAAAGACAGCACAACATTTCAAAGTTCAAAGGAAGGTGGAAGCGAGAAGGCCCTTGTTAGAGAAAATGTTAGACTAGATTCTATCTTCATGTCCAAAGATCTTGTGAGAATAAAAAACCAATCTCCACATTAATGTAGCACGCTTGTACCTACATAAAGTATTGTTGCTTTTATCTATTTTCTCTTATTTTTGTGAATTTTCAACGTTACGTTGGCCCTCTGTTGATTGGTTGAGAGCTTATTTTTCCAAACCGTAAAAGGCCCCAATTGAGCTCCCTTTTTTCCTAATGTTCACTCTCTCTCTCTCTCTCTCTGTCACACACACACATGCCCACACTCTCTCTTTCTTCTTATACTCTCCCACACATAGAAGCGCTCTCTCTCTCTCTCTCTCTCTCTCTCACTCACTCACACACACACGCGCATGCACACATACACACATACACACACACACTCTCTCTCTCTCTCTCTCTCTCTCTCTCACGCACACATACACATATGTAAATATATAGTATATACAATATTATGTTTTAGATACATATACCATACATAGACACATATACTTATACATATATACATGTATTTAAAAATATTAATACAAACATCAACATAATTTAATTAATTTTGATTAAATTTTAATGTATGGAGATGGGTGATAAGATGTGGTCACTTTTAAATATATAGATAGATATATCATACACACATCCAAACACACACACACATATATGTATATACATATACATACATGTGTGTATGTATGTATGTATGTATGTATGTATAAATGTAAATAAAAACACACACACATGTATACACACATATAAATATATGTTTTTTATTTGATTTATATTTCTGTTTATATTTTATTAAAAGCTACTTTTTATTCTCTATCTCTTTCTCTCTCTTTTCACCCTCTCCCTCGTTACATCTCTCTCTCTCTCTCTCTCTCTCTCTCTCTCTCTCTCTCCAGGTCTGCCCCATCTCACTCTCTCTCAAGCACATTCTACATATAGATGCAGATATATGCACATGCATGCATATACTCTCTCTCTCTCTCTCTCTCACACACACACACACACATACACACACACACACACACATGTTGGAATTAGGGTTGCAGGAATGCACACACAACTTCAAGAAGATGAGGAAGCTTGAGCACAACACAGTAGTGTATTATGAGTGCCAAAAATGAAAGATAACAAGCCCTAGAAGATAATGGGCGTATATACAATGCACGGGGGAAAAAACCTCCTAGTGAGGGAAAAAGTGCCCCGGCGGTCCTAAGTGTGTTCACACACATCACTACTATAATATGGTAACAAATCCCCCCTGGAGTGATGCGGTGAACAAGAGCTAGCACTCATGTATAGGGAAGTGTCTAGCTATGTGGACGAATCCACAAAAGGGAGTAAGCCCAAAGCTTTGCGAAAAGCTTCGAACTTCTCACGAGGCAGAGCCTTTGTGAAAAGGTCTGCAAGGTTATCCTGTGTTGGCACATAAGCCAAACTGATCTCTCCTCCAGAGAGTCTCTCCCTGACATAATGGTAGTGCACCTCAATGTGCTTCGTACGAGCATGGAACACTGGGTTCCGCGCAACTGCCAATGCGCTCTGACTGTCAGTGAAGATGGTGGTGGCAGATGGCTGCCCAACACCCAAATCAGCCATAAGGCGTCTGAGCCACACACACTCAACCGTAGTTGTGAAAGCTGCCCTGTACTCAGCTTCACAACTAGAAGTGGCCACAGTAGGCTGCTTCTTGCTCAACCATGATATGCATGAGCTTCCAAGCATGAAGCAAAAACCACTCGTGGACACGCGTGTGTCATAACAACCAGCCCAGTCAGAATCTGAAAAAGCATGTAAATCTGGCGGCAATGATCCCCCCTTGGGATAAAACAACCCAAGATGCCGAGTACCACTCAAATAGCGAAAGATACGCTTCACTGCCTGCCAATGCTTAATGCCTGGGCTATGCATAAATCTGCTCACCTGTGAGACTGCAAACTGAATGTCTGGCCTCGTAATGCATATATAAATGAGGCAACCAACAGCTGTCTGATAGAGTGTGACATCAAAGTGATCTCCAGCATCATGAAGACTCAACTTCAAACCTGTCTCCATTGGAGTAGCAATAGGCTTGCAGTCTTCAAGGCCAAATCTTCGCAACAATGTTTCAATATACTTTGTCTGACACAAAGCAATACCTCCATCACACTGCTTAAATTGTATCCCCAAATAATGATGCAAATGCCCCAAATCTGACATCTCAAAAGAGGCATTCAAATCAGCCTTAAAATCAGCAATATGACTCTTATTTGGTCCTGTGAGCAGCATGTCATCGACATAGAGAGCAATGATTAGATGTACACCATCCACACGTTTAACATACAAAGTGCTTTCTGTTGGACTATTCTGAAACCCATGTGCAGTCAAATATGCATGTATTTTTTCATACCAAGCTCGTGGAGCTTGCTTTAAACCATATAAAGCCTTTTTTAACCTGCACACTTTGTTTTCCTGCCCTCTTTGAACAAAACCACGAGGCTGCGATACATACACCTCCTCATGCAAATCTCCATTTAAGAACGCAGTCTTTATGTCCAGCTGATGTACATTCCAACCATTATGAGCTGCTAATGCACAGATGCTACGAACAGTGGTCATACGACATGTGGGAGCAAAAGTCTCATCAAAATCAATGCCCTTCTCTTGAGCATAACCTTTTGCAACAAGCCTAGCCTTATGGCGATCCACTGTGCCATCAGGCTTACGCTTCAATTTGTATACCCACTTAGTGCCAATGGCCTTCTTGCCAGGGGGCAAGTCACATAAAGACCATGTACCATTCTTCATAATAGCATCGTATTCTGCTTGCATAGCAGCCATCCAATTTTCTGAACTTTGTGCCTCATCAAATGAAACAGGCTCACTTTCATCGCACATACTAGAAACAGCCAATGCATAACAATCTGACGCATAAGAGGCACCATGAGAGCCAGAACGAGTGCGACTAGACAAAGGGGCATCCAACTTGCTGTCACGCAAAGTCTGCACCAGCCATCTAGGCATATTCCTAGAGCCCTCAATCTCTTGTCTCTCATCCTCAAGTGCATCATGCACATCTGCATCAGATATAGGCTGATCTGTGCCATCATTTAAAACCTGCATAGGCTGAAAAACTGCCTCATGAGGTATTGCACTTGACTGTGCACCACTGAAAAGAGGCAACAATGTATCATAGACATCACGTGAGCTGATATCTGTCTCCTTAGTACATGAAACCAAGGGCTGAACTGCATCTTCCACAAATACAACATCACGGCTAACCAAAATGCGCTTTGTCTGTGGATGATACAAACGATAGCCTTTGCTCTCAGCACTATATCCAACAAAAATACATTTGACAGCTTTGTCATCCAATTTTCTGCGATGTTGCACAGGCACTAATGCATATGCCAGGCAACCAAAAACACGTAAATGGCCAACAGATGGCTTGCGGCCATGCCATGCCTCATATGGAGTGACAACCTGTAATGCTTTGGTGGGACACCTGTTTAGTACATAAGTGGCACACATGACAGCCTCAAGCCAAAAACCATGTGGTAGACTTTGACTCTTAACCATACATCTTGCCATTTCCATGAGAGACCTGTTTTTTCTCTCAGCCACACCATTTTGCTGTGGTGTATACGGCACTGTACATTGGTGTTTTATCCCACGCTCAGCCAGAAATGCATTAAATTCTGAAGACATATACTCCCCCCCTCGATCTGAACGGAGGGTGCCCATCTTACTTTCTGACACATTTTCAGCCATAACCAAAAACTGTTTGAAGCACAAAAACACTTCGGACTTTGCCTTCAAAGGATATACCCATGCATGCCTGGTAAAATCATCAATAAAAGTCACGAAGTAAAGGTAGTTTCCAAATGATGGAGTTTGCATGGGACCACAAACATCACTGTGAACAAGCTGCAATCTGCGTTCAGCTCTCACTGATCCATCTTTGGGAAAGGAAGCACGCTGCATTTTACCCAATATGCAGCCCTCACAAACATGCTTGACAGGTGCCTCAAGCTTAGGCAAAGAAGACACCATTTCAGATTTCTGCAGGCGCAGCAAACTTGCAAAATTCAGATGACCAAAACGTGCATGCCACAGTTTTGCATTTGAAATAGCCTGCGTATCCATAATAGCACATGCTGAATCCTCTACACATTTGCCATCCATATTGAGCTTATACAGCCCTCGACATAGTGAACCAGATGCTACAATGATGTCACCACAAGAGAGATCATGAACAGTACATCTGTCATCCACAAATTTTACAACCAAACCTGTTTTGGCAAATGCGGAGACTGACAGCAGATTCTTTTTGATCCCTGGCACATACAATGCATCAAAAAGTGTAAAGGTGTTGCCATTTGCAACATTCAGCACAATCTGTCCAACTCCTTTAACGGGATAAGAGGAGTTATTGGCACAAGTGACAGTATTCCCTGTGGGAGCAGACTCAAGGAAAGTGAATAAACTGCGCTGCGAGGTGATATGCTTAGTGGCACCACTGTCAAAGTACCATACATCTGAATCTACTGCAGACATACATGTGTCATGCAAAGATGGGTCATAACTGCACTGCGCATTGAATGCCCATTCTGTATCTAGCACAACATTAGCAGATTCATTGTTAGAAGGAGAGGCATCTGCAACAGCCATACCAGCCTCTTTCTTCTTAGCCTCTTTCGCAGCCAGCTTAGGACACGCTTTGATGACATGATCATTTCCCTTACAGTACTTACAAAATGTCTTCTGTTTGTCACCCTTCTTCTCATCTTTGTCTTCCTTCTTTGGTTGCGCAGCATTTGCAGATTTCTGCTTACTAGAAGAAAAGCCAGCTTTACCTTTCCCGCTTCTCTGACTAGCACCGAAAGCTTGATCTGCGACACGCATAATATTCCTGTTTTGCCTTGACTGGTCTTCTTGCAGCAAAACAGAAACTAACTCCTCAAATGATAAGGCATTGGGATTGCCTTTCATCATCAAGCGAAGAGTGGAAGCAAAACCCTGATAAGAATCTGGTAGACCATTCAAAACAGTCTGCACAAGTGAACTGTCTGACAGGATTTCATCTGCAGAAATGAGCTGCTCTTTGAAATCCTTGATCTTTGTCAAAAAGCTATCCATAGAATCACCTTCGTTCATATGCTCATTCTCCAACTGTTTTCGGAGGTAAGCAACACGAGCCTCATTTCTTGCCTGATACAATGTGGCAAGTACATCCCAAGCATCCTTAGAAGTCCTGCAGGAGCGAATATGTGGGATAATGGTACGTTTGACAGACAGCGCAATCAAGGCATGAGCCTGCGCATCTCTACCATCCCAACGAATCTGCTCTGCTGAAAGTGGTGGTTCTCGAACAGCTGCTACAGCACTTGTGCCTGCACCATCATCAACAGTACCTGTTTCTGATGTGTTTGCAGCATTCCCAGCCACAATAGGACGTGCATCAATACCCTGCACAATATTCCATAACCCCTTTGCTACCAATACATGTCGCATCATATATGCCCACAATGGATAGTTGGTGCCATCCAACTTATCCTCAGCAGCCAACATGCGGAATACATCATTGTTGTCAGCCATGGCCAATGACTGTACTACTAGATGTAAATGCTGTCTGCAAGAGGTAAACCTGTATAAAATCGACCTGTGCTATATAGCACAGCCCAAAACAGACGAATGGGCACCTGTCCTGCAGATTTTAATCTTGACAGAAAATCTGCACAGTAGGACGATTTTGCCTGCGCAGTACTTGGAATGCAAAAACGGAGGGCGAAATGACTTCAGATCAAAATTCTGAAACGACCAAGCCCTACGGGCTCTCCCACGGCATATACTAACCTGCAGACGCTCGTGAAACCTCGTTGCAATCGGAGGAGATGAAGCGGCAGGTGCCGGTGATGCTGCCCGGGAGGAGGAAGCCTGCTCTGATACCAATTGTTGGAATTAGGGTTGCAGGAATGCACACACAACTTCAAGAAGATGAGGAAGCTTGAGCACAACACAGTAGTGTATTATGAGTGCCAAAAATGAAAGATAACAAGCCCTAGAAGATAATGGGCGTATATACAATGCACGGGGGAAAAAACCTCCTAGTGAGGGAAAAAGTGCCCCGGCGGTCCTAAGTGTGTTCACACACATCACTACTATAATATGGTAACAACACACACACATGTACACACCGCATATACACTAATGCAAACGCACACTATCTCTTGCCACACAAACTATCTCCTACATAGAAATTCTCTACCTCTCTGTGAATATACTCGTGTGTACATCTATGTGTGTGCATGTCTATGTGTGTGCACATGTACTTGTGTATGTGAGTGTATTTATGTGCTTGTGTGCATATGTCTATGTGTTGCACGTGTGTCCATGCGTACGAGTGTGTGTATGTGTGTTTGTATGCATGTGTGCACGTATCATGTGCTTGTGTGTGTGTGTGTGTGCATGAACATACATGTGTGTGCGTCGACATACATATAAATCTATTTATATATACATGCTTACATACCTATAGATACACATACATACATAATATATATACTTGTGTGTGTGTATGTATACTCTCTCTCTTATACATACACATAATATATATATGTGTGTGTGTGTATATTCTCTCTCTTCCACATGCACATAATATAATATTAGAAGATATGTACGTATGTCTGTGTGTGTGTGTGTGTGTGAGGAGGAGGGGGGAGGGGTGGGCAATTTGGTTTCTACTAATGTATTATGTATATATATATATATATATATATATATATAAGAAACTCATTCAATGAGTAAATGGTTTGATGGTAATAACTACCTGTGTGCCCCAATGCATCTAGGCGTGTGGGAAAGAAACCCCCAAACACTTGTCTTCTCTTCTCTTTTCTCCTTTTCAAAACTTCTCCCTCTCCTTTCTCCACGTGCAGGGGTAGGCACTGTTCCTTTATCTTGTATAGATAGATAGATAGATAGATAGTGTCTATGTTTTCAAGCCTTCTTGCAAAAGTCCATTTCAATGTGTCTCTTGAAAAGACTTGATTACATTAAAAATATATTCCTTACAAAGACTTGATTACATGAAAAATCTCTCTCTTGATAAGACTTGATTGTTGATCTTGAAAAGACTTCATTACATTAAAAATATATTTCTTACAAAGACTTGATTACATGAAAAATCTCTCTTGACAAGACTTGATTGTTGACTCTTGAACTTTTAGGCTATGAATAATAAATGGGCTTAGAAGTGTTCAAGAATAAAGGAAAAAAGAGAAAAATACAATAGTTGCGGAAAGGCAAGGGAGGTTTTTGGTAGTAATATAAAACTCGCATTATTTTTAAGGTACAATACCTTTCCTTTGTATTAGTGGGCAACCCTTGTTCCCTACATATAAAACTAGCATTATTTTTAAAAGAAAAGATACAATGCCTTTTCTTTGTATTAGTGGGCAACCCGTGTTTAGCACGTTTTTTGAGACTCCAAATTCAAAATTTACCCAAACCTCTTCTTCCCCTTCCTCAACCTCTAAATGCGTGGCAACTTTGTGAAACTCTTCCTTAAGATAATACTAGTTGGGAACTCGTGCTTCACACGTCTTTTGAGGCTTTCAAAATCAAATTCTACCGAAACCTCCTCCTCCTCTTCTAGAACCTCCAAATTCTTGACAAGTGGCAGCTTTGTGAAACCCTTCCTTAAGATAATATAAATATAAAAATAGAGATATATATAAAGAGAGAGAGAGATGAGTTTTGAAGAAAATATAAAAAAAAGTAAAAAATAAGGTATTTAAAACTAAACCTTCTAGCCAATAGAACATTCGGCTCTGGGTTCAATACTGACGACGTGTGAACGGATGAATGATTCCACCTTCCAAATTTGAAAACTTTAGAGAAACGGTGAAACCCACGTGCATCAAAGCCCTCAAACGTTCTCGAGAAGGCCTCTCCTCGTGGAAAACATTTTACACATAAACGCATAAATATAGATGATTTTTTCGAAGGTCAAGCTAGTTTTTATTTATTTAGACAAGTCTACAGTATATATGTGTGTGTGTGGGATGGGATTAATGGTTTACGGCCTCAGGTATATCTGTGTGTGTGGTGTTGGATCAGTCTCTTCTTGCTTCTCCAACATGGTTTCGCCATTTTGGCACTGGCTTGTGTTAGATTTTCTCCTTTCCTCGATGCTGCCTGCAGTTATCTGTGATGATTCCGAGTCCTCAGTACCCTCTAGTATCCCTCTGGACACTTACCTTCCTCCTGAGATCAACTCCAACCACTTAGTTCTTGTCTCTCCCAATGGCATGTTTAATCTCAATGTTGAAACCTGGCGGGATTCCCCCGGCTCTTACTGTATGGCTGGTGTAAGAAACGTTAAGATTAACCCTGGTACCATGCTATGGGCCGCCCATAACGCCCAGCCTCTTGCGGCAACCACTTGTCGGCTCTACTTGTCTGCAGACGGAGATTTACTGTTCCAATACGATGGCAACAACACGGCCTGGCAAACCCACACAGCACGAATGGGTGTCCACAACCTTACCCTCCAAGACTCTGGGAACCTTGTTTTGCAAAACAAGCAAGGCGCCACTGTATGGCAAAGCTTCGACCAGAGCCCAGTGTTTCAATTCTACTCAGGAATGAATTTTACAGCTAACACCACTCTCTACAGTGAGTCCTCTGTTCCGGGCGGCAGCACCGACTTCAATGTCCCAGGCAACTATGGTATGGAGCTCAACAACCAGAGCACTTTGATTCTTTTCACTAACAGTAATGATTCTACTTCAAGGTTTGTGTACTGGAGCTATAGTCTAGCGGCTAATACAGAGGCCGTTGCCTATGTGACTGTTGAGGATGGGTTAACGTTCTATGATAAGCATTCAACAGTTCTTGGGTCCATCGCTCCTACTCTTGTTCCACCATCTAATCGCACTTTGAGAGTTGCTTTGATAGATCCTCCCTCAGCAAACTTGCTAGCATTTTACCGGACTGAACATCAATGGGAAATTTTTTACAACTCCTCCATAAGTGCTTGCGAGTATCCCGAACAGTGTGGGGATTTTAGTGTTTGCGACATGGCCACGGGAGCGTGCAGCTGCCCACAAGGTTTCCAACAAAGTGGCCCTGATTGCCAGCCTCTCAAAGCTTTGCCCTCTTATGCATCAAATTGCACAGCCGTGGTCGATTCCAGCCTTTACACCTTTGTTCCTGTAAATGTCTCCTTTCAACCTCAGCTCTCTGCTCTTCCAGCTCACTCATCTGAGGATTGCGGCTCCTTTTGTGTGAAGAGTTGCAGTTGCAAGGCGGCTCTGTATGACCCGGCCACCGGTTCCTGTTCTCTTTTCTCAGTTCTGCAAACTGTGCCTACAAGGGTGAACAGCAGCCAGTTGATGCTGCTCAAGGTTCTGAGAGAGAGGCATTCTTCCAGAACGCACGAGGTGATAGGAGTTGTCTGTGCAGCCATTGGTGCCAGCTTGTGCTTAATCATGGTGTTGTGTAATTGTTGGTGCAAATTAAGAAGGGGTAGAAGAAGATCAGAAGCTGCAAGTGAAGAGATTTTTCTGCAGGCGCTTCCAAGGCTTCCTCCTAGGTTCACTTACAAGGAGCTGGAGATGGCCACCAAGGAATTCTCCACAAAGCTCGGCTCTGGAGGGTTTGGGGCGGTATATGAAGGTGTGATGCCGTCTGGTGTGAAGCTAGCTGTGAAGAAGCTAGAAGAGGGCCATGGCCAAAGCTCGGCTCAATTCAGGGCGGAGGTGGCCACCATAGGCAGCGTGTCACACATGAATCTGGTGACTCTCAAGGGCTTCTGCATCGAGGGTGAGTCCAGGATGCTCGTGTATGAGCATATGGCCAATGGGTCCTTAGATAGGTGGCTGTTCGGCGTTAATCCGGGGAGAGACCAGGCGCAGCTGGATTGGGAGCAGAGGTGCAGGATAGCTCTGGATACGGCAAAGGGGCTTGCCTACTTGCATCACGAGTGCGCAGAGCGCATCGTGCATTGCGATGTGAAGCCAGAGAACATCCTGCTGGATGAGGAGTTCAACGCCAAACTGGCGGACTTTGGCCTTGCTAAGCTGGTCGGGCGGGACCACCAGAGCTTCGCCATGACCACCCTCAAAGGAACGAGAGGCTACCTGGCGCCGGAGTGGCTGCAGGACGCCACCATCACAGCCAAGTCGGACGTCTACAGCTACGGTGTCGTCTTGCTGGAGCTCATCAGCGGCAGGCGCTCCCTCGATGCCGACTACGGCTACCTGCCCACGATAGCCTTCCGAATAGTAACCACGTCATCAAATGCAGCAAACTCCATCCCCGCTATATCATTGGATGCAGCCAATCCGACCCCTGCTGCTTCAGTCCAGGGTGGCAGCGGCACCCTTCTGTACGAGCATAATTCCAGCATGGCTGCCCTGCTGGACCACCGCCTCCTCTCAGCCGTGCCAGCCGCCAGCCTGGAGCGCATGGTTTTGATCGGGCTCTGGTGTGTCCAGCCACACCCCACCGCCCGGCCGCCCATGTCTTTCGTCGTCAAAATGCTGGAGGGCGTGGCGGATATCCCTCCGCCGCCTCTTCAGAGCCCTTCATCCGACGACCAGTCGTCCTTTTTGGAGGCCTACGAACGGCTCAAATTAACAGTATCGAGGTCTTCTTCCACCTTTGATCATTTCGAAGATCCACAATCACAAACAACTACGGAGGGATCTGTTCCGCCCACCTCGCCATCCTCATGGCTTCTTGCACCCCATGCTCGATGAATCTAATGCAGCTCATGAGGTTAGTATAGGCTACATATGTCTTGTTATGCTACTGTGTCCTGTCTTGTTAGGCAGGACACAATTTCCACGTTTCCCTTGCACCACCTTTCTCCTTGCCATTTACACGTCCATTACCTTCCAATTATGCTTTCTTTTTAAAATCTTGGATATTCCTCACTCCTCATACACATTATATTGCCCCCCCAACAATTTGCTTCCATGCACACCTTCGAATACAACCTATGAGTGCCCACTCTATTTTTGGACGCGTACACATACAGAGCGACCGAATGGCTGATACCACCTCCAGTAGACCATGCTCTGGACAAACTTGTACAAGCCTACTACCAAGCCATCCACCCTGTACATCTGCCAGGGCATTCCAGGGCAAAGCTTTATACATGCCATGCTGCATCCCATATGTACACAAGCCCAAAACACCTTACAGAATTTTGCCTGACACTAATATGCGGCTATAGCCACACATGTATAGCCACGAGTAGAGTCGCGTATTGGGAAAGAAATCTAGAGAGCATTCCGAGAGCTAAAAATATTCCAATATCATAGAAGAAGAAGAAGCATAATTGCATTGTAATAATATAATTAAATATGGACTGAATCAAGATTGGCAAATTGAGAAATTGTTTAATGAATTAGGGTGAGCTTGGCCCAATATCTCTTACATCTTCTATCAAATCCATACATGCTAAACTGGTCTATCTCAAGATCCATATGTCCCATTGCAAGATCAACCAAAAGACCTATCCCACTAGCAATGGAATCAACATCATTATCATTATGCTCGAAATTAATTCCATCCTCATTATCTTGGGTAAAGAAACCTTCATCTTAATTAGTTGGTGGTATCTCGCGTTCTTTATCTTGTACTTAATCCTCTGCATGTTCATTTTTTACTACCACTTCGTCCATGAGCTCTTTAATATCCCTATCTTGAAAAATGCCCTTTGAATGAAGAGGGACTTGTATGACATACCACCATTTCTTCTCATGTATATCTGCGTGAAACACAACCTTGTAAGAAAAAACACATCGAGTGTAAATTAACATGCATAAATATGATATAATAAAAGGTTATGATTATAATTTACTTGTCACGATGGTGAGGTAGCACAAATGTGTCCCTCTCTGTTTGTAAATTTTTTTAAGAATTGATCACCATAAATCCATTTGGATGCCTTTTCACAGTTGCTTGAGCGCCTCCACACACATCCTTGAACCACTCCTCCCTAGTGGGATTTATGGGTGATGCACATTGACAACCTTACAAATATCTAAAGCATGTAACATGGCTCTAAGGCCTTGTCTTACGAATAGCCCATATTATGCCACATACCACTGCCTCAAAAGCTAATGGATGCTCAGTCTATTTGCATGCTCTTTTTGCACTCTTCAATGGATTCACTTAATGGGTCCACTGTAAAAGTCACATATTTTGGGCAATGACCATCATTCTCCAAAATAACTCTTCGACTCACATGTCTAGGTCTCTTTGTTCTCATGCTCGTTAGATTCATGCATTCCATTTCTCGTGATACAAACCATGCCTCTTCAATCATAGCATGTGTCTGTTGAAATATACAAGTGAAAAGGGTGTGTGTGGGAACAAGCTCTTGGATAGAGGCTGTAAAAGAGGAGATGTAATTGTGAAAGAACCTGTGAAAAGGTTAGGAGAATCTACTGGGAGAGAATAATGGGTAGCATGAGGGAATTTAGGAGTGTGGAGTTATTCTGGGAGATAATCAGGGAAAAGAGAAGAGGTGGAGAGAATCAGGCAAGAGGTGGAGATATTCAGGGAGTGAATCATGGAGAAATCAAGGGGATTTGATGCTTGATGTAAACACTATAAATTGAGGCATAGCCCTAATGAGAATTTGCTGGTTTTTGAGTATCCATGCCTACATTAATCTATCTGCTAATTATTCACTAATTACGTCTTAATCACTTGCTAATCACTTTGTTAATTATGTTGATTCTAGTGTTTGATCCACCATAGCTCATCATTTAGCTCAAATTTCAACATGGTATCAGAGCCATGCCTAGAATCAACCAGATTTATGAGCCCATTAGTGAATTAATCAAGATTAGTAAGTAATTAGCAAAAAAATCAGTTTTTAGTAAGCTTTTACTCTTCTCCTTCACCCCCAGCCAGTGGAGGGTCTCTAGCTCTTAGCACACTTCAAATTAGGCCACAAGCTTCTAGCTTAAGCTAGCCAACACCCCTAGCTACAAGCACATCAAACGGCGCAGCAAAACGCGAAGGCGTTTAGGAGAAATCGCCGTTTTCTTTAGCGCTGATTTTTCTGAGTATTCTGCAGATCTTGAGCTCATCAAATCAAATTGAGCTAATTCCTCTTAGCACAAAGGGTAATCAAGCATGCTCTACAAGCTGGTGAAGACAGAAATCAATTTCATCAAGTCTACAGAGAGATCCAAGCTCTTCATCAAATCTGCAGGTGACTTTGGTAAAACAGAGATTAAGCTTTCATTATTTGGTCAAATCTTGTGTTTCTTGGCTTAATCCTCTACTAGACTCATTGCTATTGATGCCTTTGAAAGCATTTGAGCTCATTTGAAGTGGAAGGCACCAGATCTGGGCTCCCCGCATACTCTGTTTTCTGCACACAAACCAGAGCATTAATTTGCTAATCAGTGATTAATCAGTGCTAATCACTGTACTTTGGTACAATTGAGGGTTCAAATTAACCATTAGGTATCTGATACAGATCCCTAAAGCTTCAGATTGCAAATCGGAGTTGGTTTGATACTCCAACCATCCCGTACAAATTGGTTACTCTCAATTTAATGTAATTTCTGGTGATTTTATGCTGATAAAATTATTGTAATCATCTATTAAACACCAGATTGAGTTGTAAAAGGGTAGACACTGCCCTTGAATCTTGAATTTGGATCAAGAGGTAAGACCCCCTTCACATCACCATGAATTCAGCACAGGAAATAGCCAAATTTAATGGAGAACAGTTTTATACATGGCAAACAAAAACCTTGTATTTGCTGATGAGGAAAAATTTATGGGGATTAGTTGAAGGGAGAGATGAATGCCCAGAGAGAGGGAAAAATGAGTGGAAGAGTAGGAATGAAAAAGCATTGGGGCTTATTGCACTCAGTTTAAATGATGAGATCATTCATCATATCACAGGGATACAGTGGGCAAAAGATGCATGGGATGAACTCAATAAATTATTTGGTACACAAGAAAAAAATTCCAAGATAATCTATTATAAGGGACCTTAGCCTAAGGGTCTACATTTTCAGAAATTTTTAGATTCTGGTCCAATTAAGGTTCCAATGGGCCAATTGGATTAATCCAAGTGTTGGGATGAGATAAATCCAAAAGAATAAAAGAAAATATCTAAAAATGAGTTAATGCTCACATAAGATGAAGAGTTGACTGAGTACAAGGTTTATTAGTTAAAAATTATGAGATATTACTAAAAAAAATGAGATATTTTGGAATAATGATGCATTTTTGAAGCCTTGGTAAGGAAAGGGGACTCTTGAGGTAGGCACCTCTTTCACATGTGTGGAAGGGTTTTTAACTCAAAAAAATTGTGATATTTTTATCTCTCCTCTCTCTTGGATTAAACCAAATCAAAAAGGGAGCCAAACTGGTCCAAATTGAGTCCAACTGAACCTCGAAAATTCTAGAACCCAATTGGACTTGGTTAGTGGCCTCCCTGGGAGCTTGGAGCTCTCTCTCTCTCTCTCTCTCTACAATAACTCTTGGAGTTGCTCTTCTCCTCTTGGTGGACCAATTGATTGGTCGGGGGCCTCATTGCAATTAGAGAATCAAGTCAAACTTGGATATAAAATCAAATTTTATGGTTTTTTTCTAATTTTCTCAATAACTTTCTTCTTCTCAACCCTTCTTAAGCTTGACAAGCTTTCAAAATGATTTTTTTAATTCAAATCAAGCTTTTCCTAAGTTTCTTAATGTTTGATTAGCATTAAGTTAACCTTTATGCTTAAATTATAATGCTTTCTTTAAGTAAATCTCTCTCTCTAAAAAGAATAGCCATCTTTATGGCTAAATCCCTTGAAAAGGGATTCTTCTTAATGATAGTCTCTTAATTCAAAGCTAAACTCTAGGCTTGATAAGCTAGAGACTAAGAAAATGATATTTTCATGATTTTGTATTATTAAAATAATGGTAGATTCTTTTAGATTGTTTATGAGTAGTTGAAAATTACTCTAATTCATTCTAAATGAGAAATGGATTATCCTAACAATTCGAAAAAAGAGGAATGTTAAAATTAGCTTAATCTAGTGGGATAATCAAAGTTATGTTGTTTAAAATTATGATTTAAATTCATAGTTTGATTTTAAGCATAAAAGAGGAACTACTATCATATTTTTATTACAAGCTTTTATTCTTTAGAAAAAAACTGAGAATTATCAGTAATAGCCAGGCGAAGCTATGGTAAAATTTTTAGAAAATAATACGTATCTTATTTTTATGCATAATGCTAAAAGGGGACTTCCTACCATATTCTAGGATTGGACATCCTATGCAAAAGAATGATTTTCATCATATTCATGAGAAATAATTTTATTATAATTATGCATAATTAATTGACTATGAGAAAAGAGTAAATGTTTGGTAAATTTATTTTTTACAAAAAGAAGAATTTTTGGTAAATTTATTTTTATACAAAAAGAGGAATTTCCATGATATTTGAGATCCAAGTAATTAAATGGTAAAAGATGAATTTTTGGCGTAATGCAAATTATGAGTATTTATCAAAAGTGAAATTTTGAGCATTATTAATTTTATTAAAAAATATGGATAGAATTGATTTTTGTAAATCCCATGAATCTTTTACTCAAAAGAAGAATATTGAATATATTTCAGTTGAGAAATTTGAGAAAGAACATGAAAATATCCATCAAGAAAATATATCTTACTAGGCCAAGCAATTGGCAGAAACTTAGAAAAGTCCTATTGGTATCGAAAGTAGAAAACGATACTAAATGTGAATGTGATGTGATAAGATGTGAATGCAATGTGATGAGATGTGAGTGGATGTGATGAGATGTGGATGAGATGTGATGTGATGTAAATGGATGTGGATGTGGATGTGGATGTGATGAGATGTGATGCAAATGGATGTGGATGTGGATGTGGATGTGATAAGATGTGATGTGATGTGATGTAAATGGATGTGGATGTGGATGTGATGAAATGTGGATGAGATGTGATGTGATGCAAATGGATGTGGATGTGGATGTGGATGTGATGAGATGTGATGTGATGTGATGTGAAAGGATGTGAAGTGATGTAAATGGATGAGAATGAGATTTGATGTGATAGATATGCATGTGAACGAATGTGGGATATGAATGGGTGCGATGGATGTGATGAGATGTGAGTGGATGTGGTGAGATGTGAATGTGATGCAATGAGATGTGAATGGATGTGATGTGATGTGGATATGGTTAGATATGAATAGATGAGATATGATGTGGATAGATGAGATGTGATGTGATGTGGACTTGGGTAGATGTGAATGGATGTGAAGTGATGTAAATAGATGTGAACGTGATGTGATGATATGTGGATGTGATATGGATGTAGATGGATGTGATGTGATATGAATGGATGAGATGCAATGTGGATATGTTGTGATGTGATGTGATCAGGATAGATTTGGATTGATGTGATGAGATGTTATATGATGTGATTGCATGAGATTGGATGATTGGGAAATATGGGTAGAATTGATATTTGTACATCCCATGAATCTTTTACTCAAAAGAATGTGAATGTGATGCAATGAGATGTGAATGGATGTGATGTGATGTGGATATGGTTAGATATGAATAGATGAGATATGATGTGGATAGATGAGATGTGATGTGATGTGGACTTGGGTAGATGTGAATGGATGTGAAGTGATGTAAATAGATGTGAACGTGATGTGATGATATGTGGATGTGATATGGATGTAGATGGATGTGATGTGATATGAATGGATGAGATGCAATGTGGATATGTTGTGATGTGATGTGATCAGGATAGATTTGGATTGATGTGATGAGATGTTATATGATGTGATTGCATGAGATTGGATGATTGGGAAATATGGGTAGAATTGATATTTGTACATCCCATGAATCTTTTACTCAAAAGAAGAATATTGAATATATTTCACTTGAGAAATTTGAGAAAGAATATGAAAATATCCATTGAGAAAAAGTACCTTTAAGTAGGCCAAGCAATTGGCAGAAACTTAGAAAAGTCCTATCAGTATTGAAAGTAGAAAACGGTACTAAATGTGAATGCGATGTAAATAAGATGTGAATGTGATGTGAGAAGATATGAATGCGATGTGATAAGATGTATGTGGATGTGATGAGATGTGAATGCGATGTGATAAGATGTATGTGGATGTGATGAGATGTGGATGAGATGTGATGTGATGTAAATGGATGTGGATATGGATGTGGATGTGGATGTGGATGTGGATGTGATGAGATGTGATGTGATGCAAATAGATGTGGATGTGATGAGATGTGATGTGGATGTGGATGTGATGAGATGTGGATGAGATGTGATGTGATGTAAATGGATGTGGATGTGAATGTGATAAGATGTGAATTAGATGTAATGATATGTGAAAGGATGTGATGTGATGTAAATGGATGAGAATGAGATGTGATGATATGTGAAAGGATGTGATGTGATGTAAATGGATGAGAATGAGATGTGATGAGATATATATGCATGTGAATGAATGTGGGATGTGAATGGGTGTGATGGATGTGAATGGATATGATGAGATGTGAGTGGATGTGGTGAGATGTGAATGTGACGTAATGAGATGTGAATGGATGTGATGTGATGTGGATCTAGTTAGATATGAATGGATGAGATATGATGTGGATAGATGAGATGAGATGTGATGTGATGTGATGTGGACTTGGGTAGATGTGAATGGATGTGAAGTGATGTAAATAGATGTGAATGTGATGTGATGATATGTGGATGTGATGTGGATCTGAATGAATGTAGATGGATGTGATGTGATATGAATGGATGAGATGTAATGTGGATATGTTGTGATGTGATGTGATCAGGATAGATGCATATGACTAGATGCAGAATAAGCAATGTGAATTGATGTAGAAGAATGTGGAATAACAAGAAATGACGTGGAACAATGTGGAAAGATGAGAGTTCCTTAGAAACTGTATTTATGAAACCTGTTTTTAAATGACTGTTTTATGTCAAGAATGCTGGGGAAGCATTTTGACCATCTTGTGAATGAGATCGTGGAGACCTAAGTGATAAAGTTGCAATAGCTGACGGAGAGTCAATGGAGGACGTCTCGCGTAGCAAGGTCGACCGAGGTCTTGACTAGCCTCGGTTCGATTTAAATGGTGAGCTTCCGATATACGATGGATGAGGGACCAAGGAAGTGACCTATGAGTGAAGCGCTAGGTGACTTGCGAAAGGAGCCTAGAGGGTGCTGACCATACGGTGCTCGGGCTCTAGGTTGCCGAAGATACCCACGCGTGCGTCGAGTAAGAAAATGGAATAAGGAGTTAGAGTTGTTTTCTGAACTCCGGTATGGATCTGGTTGATTGGCTATATCCTAGAGGAATCGCCTGTCTACTGGGCGAGGGAAGTTTTTTCGGGTTCGATTTTGGAAAAACCGAGGGATTAGTCTCTTGTCCGGATATCCCTGGGTGTGAGGCCGCGAGTGAGAGGCTCTGCCCTATGCAAGAAGCGCTACTTCCACTGCTAGCACCCCGGAATTCATTGCGCGGAGTGAGCAGGGATCTTTTAGCTGGTATCAGAGCGATTTGGCTAAAGTGGATCAACCGAGTAACAAGAAATGTCAAAAATTTATGAAGTACCAGTAAAAGATTGTAATTGTGTGATGAAATTTATACAAATTGATATTTAGAATGAAGATTCATAAATTGGAAATTGGGTCTTCAGATGGAAGTACCGCAATTGTATGGAATCCCTAACTTGCTTGAGGCCTAGATATGATGGTATTTACCTTATAGTTCCAAGGACTGTGATTACATGTATATACCGTGGGTATAACTGCAGCTCTTTACTAGCAATATATTCGAGTAAATCTAAGACCTTGAAGTTATAAACAAAAATGCTATCTAGAGGATGAATTTGAATGTTGGTTGATATGATTTTTGAATTCTGGTTGAAAATTGATGAATTGATTTGGATTTTGATTGAAAGATAATGATTTCAGAATTCTGGTTGAAAGAAGATAAGTTGAACAAAGCCACAATAAGGATCAATGGGACGAATCCTAGTGATGATGTTAGTAACTGGAATGACGATTATGATTTCAGCAAATCACTATGAGATTAGTGGATTGTGCTGACAGATTGTTGCTGTTTGACCTTTCACCCAGTGGATCTAATTAAGGAATGACAAATTGAGAACCTCCATAACTGAAATTCCCATGGAGGAATGTCCAGATGGAATTTTTGGTTTGATGGACCATTATTGTGATAAGAATATGAATGAATTATTCTTTGGTAAAGGAGTTCTGTATGTTCTTCTTGTAGAAGGGATCTTTATCCCAGGATTCTATGAGGGGTTGACCAATCTAAAGAACCCCAGAATCAGTTAGATCTAAAGTCGGATTTGAATTATAAATAAAGTGGTTTTTTCACCTGAGCGTCTTGGTTAATTTGGGGAAAAGAGTCTGAACAAGAATTTTCGTATTGATAGGATCATGGATCGAGGTCATCGTGGTAGGAATGTTAATCTCCAACTCGATGAGGAAGAGCTCGACCCGGAGGTTCGTAAAACTCTTCATAGATCGCAGCCTGGACCTTTCAAGGGTGAAGGGGAAAACTTGGGTGAGGCTGTGGAGAAGTGGATAAAAGCGATGGAAGAATACTTCGATGTCACTGGGTACAATGAGAAGAGTAAAATGGCTCTTGCAAGGTTGAAGATAGTGGAAACAGCCAGAGTGGCATGGAGAAACCACTGTGAGACAAACTGTATGGATCGAAACACCCAGACATGGAATGATCTCAAGATTTACCTAAGGAAGATATTCTGTGTTCCCGGCTTTTTGCAAACAAAGATGAACGGATTCTTAGAGTTAATCCAGGGGAGTAGAACTATTGAAGAATATCATCAGGCATTCGCTCTCCTCCTTAAGTACTCACCATCGCTAGATGCAGAACAGCTGATGGTGGCCAAGTTCATTTGGGGACTGAATGAACCTTTGAATATCCTAGTGAAGAATGCCAAGCCAGTTTCCATGGCCGAAGCAGTGCAGATGGTGAAGGATTTCGCCAAGGCCTTTGATGTCAAGGTCCCACCCAAGCTAGCACCTTCATATTTTAAAAGATTTCTAGCTCCAGAAGGTAATTCCAACTTTCCACCACCTAAGAGACAACAAGGTCAAACTCAGGATATGGGAAGTTCCAGAATGGAAGAAAGGTCTTTTTCCTGGAACGCAATCCCCTAGAATTTAACTTCAGAAGCTCCACCCTTGAACAAAGAAGTGAAATGCTATAACTGTCAAGGATTTGGACATCGCAGTATGGCTTGCCCAACTCCTTTTGGATCAAGGTTTTCGGGGCAGGGAAGTCAGGGACCAAGATTCCAGACTCCAGCTCCTTTCTTCAAGAGTAATCAGGTTCCTTTTTGTCAAAATAAGGGAAATCCCAGAGGTAGACCCTCTAACCAACCCTCAGTTTCAATCCAAAGTAGTGCAAGCCCTCCGCTTCAGAATAGGGGAAGTAAAAGAGAGATGTTCCCAAATCGACCGTCCACTTCCAAGGCAGTAACGCTGGAAGTGATTGAAGAAGAAGAAGATGAAAGAGATTATACTCCACCTGCGAGATAAGGACATCTCGCGTTTTTTAAGTGCGATAGGAGATAAGATTCCTCCCTCCAGCTTTTGAGGTGTAAAAGTGTAAGAACCTCCCCTTCTGTTCTTGTAATTATTCCCCTCTCTGAAATAGAAGAAAGATCTTGTTTTACCCTGTTTTGACCTAGAGAGAGAAAATATCTAGAGAGAGATAATCCAAAATTGAGATATCTTTGGATATAAAAATCCTCCTAGTGTCTAAAATGGATTCCCCTGAAACAGAAGTTCAAAATGAACTTTCCAATGTGCATTAGGAATTAATTAAAAATGGTATAAGGGACCTTAGCCACCTAGGGGTCTACATTTTCAGAAATTTTTGGATTATGGTCCAATTAAGGTTCCAATGGGCCAATTGGATTAATCCAAGTGTTGGGATGAGATAAATCCAAAAGAATAAAATAAAATACCCAAAAATGAGTAAATTCTCACATAAATGAAGAGTTGATTGAGTATAAGGTTTATTAGTTAAAAATTATGAGATATTACTAAAAAAATGAGATATTTTGGAATAATGATGCATTTTTGACACCTTGGTAAGGAAAGGGGGACTCTTGAGGTAGGAATCTCTTTCACACGCGTGAAAGGGTTTTTAATTCAAAAAAATTGTGATATTTTTATCTCTCCTCTCTTGTGGATCAAACTATATAAAAAAGGGAGCCAAACTGGTCCAAATCTTGTCCAAATTGAGTCAAACTGAACCTGGAAAATTCTAGAACCCAGTTGGACCTGGTTAGTGGCCTCCCTGATTTATAAATAGACCGTCATTCCTTTGTATTTTTATATTAGAGCTATAGCATGCTAGTATTATATTAAAATAATCATAATTTCTATTATCTCTTAAATTTTCCTCTCTCTTCGGAGCTTGGAGCTCTCTCTCTCTACAACAACTCTTGGAGTTGCTCTTCTTCTCGGTGGACCAATTGATTGGTCCACCGAGAAGAAGATTGATTGGTCGAGGGCTTCACTGCAATTAGAGAATCAAGCCAAACTTGGAGGTAAAATCAAATTTTATGCTTTTTCTCTAATTTTCTCAATAACTTTCTTCTTCTCAACCCCTCTCAAGCTTGAGAAGCTTTCAAAATGATTGTTTTAATTCAAATCAAGCTTTCCCTAAGTTTCTTAATGTTTAATTAGCATTAAGTTAACCTTTATGCTTAAATTGTAATGCTTTCTTTAAGTAAATCTCTCTCTCTAAAAGAATAGCCATCTTTATGGCTAAATCCCTTGAAAAAGGATGCTTCTCAATGATAGTCTCTTAATTTAAAGCTAAACTCTAGGCTTGATAAGCTAGAGACTAAGAAAATGATATTTTTCATGATTTTGTATTATTAAAATAATGGTAAATTGTTATGTTTAATTTTATGGTTAAAATTATGATTTAAATTCATAGTTTGATTTTAAGCATAAAAGAGGAACTACTATCATATTTTCATTACAAGCTTTTATTCTTTAGAAAAAAATTAAGAATTATCAGTAATAGCAGTGAAGCTATGGAAAATTTTTTAGAAAATAATACATATCTTATTTTTATGCATAATGCTAAAAGAGGGCTTCCTACCATATTCTAGGATTGGACATCCTATGTAAAAAGAATGATTTTCATCATATTCATGAGAAATAATTTTTTTGTAGTTATGCATAATTAATTGATTATGAGAAAAAAATAAATTTTTGGTAAGTTTATTTTTATGCAAAAAAAAAGAATTTTTGGTAAATTTATTTTTAGACAAAAAGAGAAATTTTCATGATATTTGAGATCCAAGTAATTAAATTGTAAAAGAGGATTTTTTGGCATAATGCGAATTATGAGTATTTATCAAAAGTGGAATTTTGAGCATTATTAATTTTATTGGGAAATATGGGTAGAAAAATTATTTTTGTAAATCCCATGAATCTTTTACTCATAAGAAGAATATTGAATATATTTCACTTGAGAAATTTGAGAAAGAATATAAAAATATCCATCGAGAAAAAGTACCTTTAACTAGGCCAAGCAATTGGAAGAAACTTAGAAAAGTCTTATCAGTATCGAAAGTAGAAAACGGTACTAAATGTGAATGCGATGTGATAAGATGTGAGTGGATGTGATGAGATGTGGATGAGATGTGATGTGATGTAAATGGATGTGGATGTGATGAGATGTAAATGGATGTGGATGTGATGAGATGTGATGTGATGCAAATGGATGTGGATGTGGATGTGGATGTGATGAGATGTGATGTGATGTGATGCAAATGGATGTGGATGTGGATGTGATGAGATGTGATGTGATGTAAATGGATGTGGATGTGGATGTGATGAGATGAGATGTGATGCAAATAGATGTGATACAAATAGATGTGGATGTGGATGTGATGAGATGTGATGTGATGTAAATGGATGTGGATGTGGGGAGATGTGGATGAGATGCGATGTGATGTAAATGGATGTGGATGTGAATGTGATGAGATGTGAATAAGATGTAATGATATGTGAAAGGATGTGATGCAATGTAAATGGATGAGAATGAGATGTGATGCGATGTAAATGGATGAGAATGAGATGTGATGATATGTGAAAGGATGTGATGTGATGTAAATGGATGAGAATGAGATGTGATGTGATAGATATGCATGTGAATGAATGTGGGATGTGAATGGGTGTGATGGATGTGAATGGATATGATGAGATGTGAGTGGATGTGTTGAGATGTGGTGAGATGTGAATGTGATGTAATGAGATGTGAATGGATGTGATGTGATGTGAATCTGGTTAGATATGAATGGATGAGATATGATGTGGACAGATGAGATGTGATGTGATGTGACTTGGGTAGATGTGAATGGATGTGAAGTGATATAAATAGATGTGAACGTTATGTGATGATATGTGGATGTGATGTGGATCTGAATGAATGTAGATGGATGTGATGTGATATGAATGGATGAGATGCAATGTGGATATGTTGTGATGTGATGTGATCAGGATAGATGTGGATATATGTGATGAGATGTAATATGATATGATTGGATGAGAATGGATGAAGGACGATCGGAATACATATGACTAGATGCGGAATAAGCAATGTGAATTGATGTAGAAGAATGTGGAATAACGAGAAATGATGTGGAACAATGTGGAAAGATGAGAGTTCCTTAGAAACTGTATTTATGAAACCTGTTTTTAAATGACTGTTTTATGTCAAGAATGCTGGGGACGCATTTTGACCATCTTGTGAATGACATCGTGGAGACCTAAGTGATAAAGTTCCAATAGCTGACGGAGAGTCAATGGAGGTTGTCTCGCGTAGCAAGGTCGGTTGAGGTCTTGACCAGCCTCGGTTTGATTTAAATGGTGAGCTTCCGATACGGTGGATGAGGGACCAAGGAAGCAGCCTATGAGTGAAGCGCTAGGTGACCTGTGAAGGAGCCTAGAGGGTGCTGACCATATGGTGCTCAGCGGGCTCTGGGTTGCCGAAAATACCCACACGTGCGTCGAGGAAGAAAATGGAATAAGGAGTTAGAGTTGTTTTCTGAACTCGGGTATGGATCTGGTTGATTGGCCTTGCTAGTCCTCAACGGATGAGTCCATGACTCTTTTATATGGATCTATGTGGTTGATCATGCTGATCTTCAACGGAGAGTCCATCTGAATTTTTCTTATGTGATTATAATTCCAGGTACTATGAGTTAGGAGAACTATTGAAAAGGCCTCTGAGTGAACAGGTGGTGAGCGTTCTGGTTACCAATGATGCCATAGGTACACTGATGAAGGAATGATTACAAATTGGAACTCAAGCTAGATATTTTGGAGGATTATGATCAGTGATACTATGATTTTATTAAAAGATTATTTTAAAGACAACTAAATCTGTGAAACAGGCAATTTCATATTGGGTGTGTAAGTGGTTGACTATCTTGAAGTTTTCTTGAAGCGCCGGCTAGGGGGCCTGGAAACTCTTTTGCCTGGTACCCATGGCGAAACATAACCAAATTCCTAAATGGATCCTATCACTACAGTGGTTGGGCGGTTGGCTAACCCAAGGGATTGGATGGGGTTAGGTTGGACTGATGGATCCCTAAAATGAGACTCAATTCTGATAAGTTAAGATAGTTGAAGTAAATCCTGGATAATCCTTATTCTATGGAAAAGAATCAATGGTTGTGCCTATTGATGAGGAAAAAAGCGTTGGTCTCTATGATCCAAGTGCAAGTCTCTTCCCTTGATCTGACCATGTGACTTAAAGGTTCGGTCGGATCAGGTTGGTTAGTTAACACTAGTTTGGTACCAAAACAGGACACTTAAGTGTCCTTTTTTGGGGGTTGCAAAAAAATCAAACTCCTAATGTAGGCTTTAAAAACCAAAATGCTTCATTGGGCATGTAGAACATAACCCTATGCTTATGTAAAAAATGCTAAACATATAAAATGCCTTTTTATTTGGAAGTACATAAGCAACAACGTAGCATATGTCTTGAAAATGAACATTTTTCAGGATTTTTCCAAATATGCAAGCATCATTCTCTCAAAAAAAAATCCAATGATATCAATAGCATTTTTCCCAAGATATTTTGATAGCATACATCAGTCCAAGGATGTAGAAGTTCACCAAAAAAATCATTTTCCTTTCCTAGAATTGTTTTCAAAAAAGTTGCATAAAATCAGCAAAAGTAACACGTATTATCAAAACTCAATCACGCCACTAAAAAATAATGTAGCCCTATAAATGAGAATGTTGATTATTGGTTTTCATGCTTGAGATGAGATAAATAAGCCATAATCTGATGTGTATGACACTAACTTAGCCTCCACTTAAGTAGGTTCTTATCGCCTAGTTCTAAAAAAACTGTACAAAATAAAAAAGTAAAATTTGATCATCTTTTATCAAAAACTAATCATAACTATGCTTGCACAAGTAGTCTACACCTATAGTTACAACAAATAATGCACTTACACAGCTTTCCCCTTTGATGAAAATCAAAATTAGGCTTATAATTAGACATTTTATGTATTAAAAACAGGTTGCGCAAAAGGCCATGTATGAGAAGAGGCCCAAAAAGTGGCTCTAAAGTTTTGAAAAATTCAAAACAAAGTAGTATTTACCCTATATAACATGGGTGCACCTCAAGTTTTACATTATTAGCTTGCATATGGAAGGAGAAAAATTCATGCTCCACCTGTATAAAAAACATCATTTCAATATTAGCGAGTCAAAAATTTATCCAATAATTGTCGTTTGATGATTCCAGGATTTAGTTTACATCATGGGCTTTCCATCAAGCCAAGTTTCATGATCAAACTATGTCCCTTCTAAAAGTTATGTCCAAATTACTACTATTTTGAAAACAGCAAAAATCATGCGTTTTATCAGCATGTGTCTAAGAAAATTAAAATATTGCCTTGCAAAAGCTAAGAAAAGTGCAATCTAAAAAATCTCAAGGATTTTTTGGGTCTTGATGAGAAACATCTGTGGATGTTAAGCATTTCATACTCTTAATAGATTGCCCACAAAAATTCAAGAAAAATGCTAACTTTTCAGGACACTTAAGTGTCCAATTATACAGAACTAGTGTTAAGGCTCTTGACTACGTTAGAAAAAACTATCCTAGAGGAATCGCCTATGTCTACTGGGCGAGGGAAGTATTTCCGAGTTCGATTATACAGAACACTTAAGTGTCCAATTATACAGAACTAGTGTTAAGGCTCTTGACTACGTTAGAAAAAACTATCCTAGAGGAATCGCCTATGTCTACTGGGCGAGGGAAGTATTTCCGAGTTCGATTATACAGAACACTTAAGTGTCCAATTATACAGAACTAGTGTTAAGGCTCTTGACTACGTTAGAAAAAACTATCCTAGAGGAATCGCCTATGTCTACTGGGCGAGGGAAGTATTTCCGAGTTCGATTATACAGAACACTTAAGTGTCCAATTATACAGAACTAGTGTTAAGGCTCTTGACTACGTTAGAAAAAACTATCCTAGAGGAATCGCCTATGTCTACTGGGCGAGGGAAGTATTTCCGAGTTCGATTTTGGAAGAACCGAGGGATTAGTCTCTTGTCTGGATATCCATGGGCGGACCCCAAGTGAGAGGCTCTACCCTATGCAAGAAGTGCTACTTCCGCTGCTAGCACCCCCGAGTTCGTTGCGTGGAGGGGGCAGGGATCTTTCACTTTCTTCCTTTGCCATCAAAATAATCCATAGAACAAGTAACATAATCCACTCAAACATGGTCATGTTTGTGTACAAGACATTGCAGAATCTTTTATTTGAGGTGGCAACACAAAAGAAATATATCCATCATAGGCAACTGGTAGCTCTTCAAAATTCTTCATAGTCTTTGGTAGATGTCAATGCTACATGCAAAGAGCTGCGCAATGGTAACTTACTTATCATCCACAAAATGCTCTTAGTATTAGCATCTCTTTTCTCTTATCCCATTAGTCTTTTTCTTGTCACCATCTATAAGGATTGGTGAACTACCACTACCAATAGCAGATGATGATAGTATAGGCACCACTCTAAAGTTCAAAAACTAACATCCATCCCCAATGCATAGCCTTCACTACCGCCAAATTTGGTAATCTTCATTACAAAACAAGATTCTCCACTGTATAATAAAACAAGGCCACATTCTTCCAATTGAAAATGTTCGTTGAGGTCTCTCAAGGATGCTTCACAAAGCTTAGTGTCATATCTTCCCACTGATTTGGTATGTAATTTCAAACAAGATTTTTTTTTTCATCCCTATAGATGATAGAAGCAACAACAAGACAAAGGAGAGAAGATTTAAAGCACAAAGTAGATGGCTAACATCTCCTTGTTTGATTTAATTAGTTATGTAAATAAGAATCTCTATCCATCAATTCAAAATGCCAAAAAGGTGACTTTAAAGATGGCATTCATTGTCAAATTAAGGTAGCAGCATATTGATAATAAGTAAATTATTGATATTATCCATCCTCGATCTCAGTAAAGATGACATTCATTGTGAAATTAAGATAGAAGCATCTTTATATTCGATTAGTTATATTTTACAATTTCTTTTCATAGAAAATATACATATCTTGTTTTAAAGTTAATAATGAAACTAATGAGTTTTGGTTCAATTTTAGATTATTTTTTAAAACTTCTAATCGAAATTCACGAGCAAAATTTATTTTTAATGTGCAATTATTTTAAACATAAAAGATCATTTATCACCACATGATTTTAATAAATGTTGTATTATATAAGTTAATTTCAAGGTCATATTCGATCAATTGGGAAGATAGCATTGTGTTTGGGTGCTTGATAAAATACAATCATATTTTAGTGCATTATTTAATGTTCAGAGGTAGCAAGATGTCTAATGGTTTTAGTGTGAATGGTTCCTTGGGTGTTGTTTGTGTGATGAACATCCACCTTAGTGTGAAAGGTTGCATCCATTATGTCTATTGCACTAGGGTTTTCCCTTATCTCATAGAATCTTGGAGGGGAAAAAATCTTGGAGTAATGAAAATATTCGAGTGAAGTTTGGAGGGGAATAAATATTGGAAGAACAAAGAGGTAAGATCCAAGCCTATTCTTGATTTAATATTGTCTATTGGGAGGAAGTCCACATCATTATAGACTTCTGTGAGGTGGATTACCAAGAGAATAGATACATGTAGATACAATAATACATGTGCCAATTAGAAATTCATGGCCTTCATAAAGTGATCTAGGTTTAGGTGTGAAAAAACTCCCTAGGCCATGGTTTTCTTTGCAACTTGTTTCACCGGGAGAAATTAATTTGTGAGGTTTTCTCTTTTTATGCTAGACATGATACCTTTGATAACCCTCTCTACTTCCTTCTTCTCACCGTTCTTTGGCCATCTTGGGACTCCTACATGACTGAAACTCTATGTTGATTTTCCATGTAGCCACCACACATACCTTGATTCATGTGATGCTCGTGCCAAATCAACTGACCAAGAAAGGATGGGAAGGCCAACACTGATACCCTCTATGAGAGAGTTCTAGCCATAGTCACCTTAGTCTCATCTCCTATGGGAGGAGGGCCACATCAACATGGCCTTCCCCTAGGCATACTTCGAGCCTCACATTAAATGAGCCCTTACTGTCTTGGTGCAATACAGTTCCTATCATCTCTTCTCTTCCAAGTGTTGATACCAAGGGGTGGTGGGTCAAGTGGCTAGGTAGTTTTCTTTACGTGGAAAAGGCCTTGAGCATTGTAAGATACCAGTCATCCTATCACTAGGGATAGGGATGCACCTCACTCGGTAAGATCAATCCCAACCCATTGTGAGAGCTATCTCATCGGTGCCTCTCTTGGATGATTTGATTTATAAGCAATCTCCATAGGGTTAGGGGTCCTACCTAAAATGCTAGGGGTCCTACCTAAAATGTTAAGGATCTCTTTTCGGTTGAATCTAGTCTCTTCTAAAGGAAACACTTGATGCATCATGTCCACCCAACCACCCGCTTCCAGTGACTAGAATCGTTCATCTATGAGGTTTACCTATTCTAGGCACATTGTTTCACTGATGGAAGTTACAACATGATTCATTTATTTATCCTTTTGCACAGGTTCTTTTATCCCTTAATGAATCCATTCGTTTCCAATCAAGTTAGCTTACACACATAAATAAATTCATAATAAGAACAATTGTAATTTCAACCCTCAGCGTCCCGAGTTTCATCAATTCTTTGTCTCACCGAGTCATAAAGCAATTTAGAGCTTACAACCGGCATGGCGGAAAATCACTCGCATAGTAGAATGAGAAGTGTCCCCTTTACCCTCTTCTTACTATGGAAGACTTTTCCAACTCACACTTGTAACTACTAGAAAGAACCCTTGCCCCACTCCATAGTGGGTTTCCCAAAAAATGAAGGCGGTTGCCCCGATCTCTAAGCATTTTTAGAGTCGGTTGCCTCGGGTGGGGAGTACCCAGTTGTCCCAGACCGATCAATAAACAGATTACATCAGAATGGCTGTCCCAGGCCGATCAACAGATTACATCAGAATGGCTGTCCTAAACCAATCTCATCAAAATGGTTATCCTAGGGGAAGTTCGCTAGTTCACAAATTCCTCACCCCCATCATCATTCACACTTTGAGACCATGCTTGTCACCAAATAAATAACTCCATATAAGAAAATCACCTTTCTATAAAAATAACAGTTACTTCTCTATACTAAACAAATTATCCTAATTTTTGTCACTGGATAACAATTAAGATCTTTTTCGAGTACTAAAGAGAACATTTGCATTCCCAAGCCAAATCCTAGGCCTTAGGAAGTCACATAGGCCTTGGTACAAAATAACCGTTACTAGATGGAATCACGTTCTAGTGTGTGATGGCCAAGCCAACTAGGGATAATTTAGTCACAACCCAAGATGATTAACGAGAGAAAAAACCTCATTTTATATCATTTTGTCAATAAACTTAAGTCCTCACTTTTCAAAAACAAAATCAGTTTACTATAATCTCAATCAGTGAACTAAAAAGGTTTTGAGTTAAGATTGACTTACTTGCCATTCTAAATTGAAATGAAGATGGCTAACTTGGAAGCAGGTAGTAGTAGCTGATAATCTACATTTTTCCTTATACATTGCCTTGGTGTGGTTTATCATTTCCCTCATCTTTTTGCATCATCCCACCTTGTACTTGCAATATAAATTCATTTGATGATCCTTGGATTTTCATAACATACCTTTGGCCTGGTCATATACTTGGGTCTCGTTGGTCTTCGACAAGAGCAAGTTGTACATGGTGTTGTTGTGAATGAGGGCATCATGGTGGTGTGCAAAGGTTCTAGATGTATAAGAGTTATAATAGAGTTTGAAGGTGTCACCACCAGCATTGTGGGCGGACGTGTGCTCCTCTTAGCAAGTCTTATAACCAAGTGTAACCTAACATCATGATGGGGGCATTGCAAGTCACACACATGGAGGCCGGCATAAAGCAAGTAGTGGAGGGTGATATACTCATTCACACTAAGAAGCCACTAGAGTCCACATCCAAGAATCTAAATAGCTCATGTGGTTTGTATGCAGCATGTCATGGAGTTGAATGCTAGGGCACATCGAAAGGGTGGCACAAGCATTAGGAGAAATATGGACTCTCCATTTTGCCCCTTAAGGGGTTTCTCTCACTTCTCTCTCTCTAGAAAAAGATTTTAAAATAATGTTATAATATTAGCTCTTGTAGAATCAAGGAGATCTCTTTATATTGTTTTTGAAAAAGATTCATCTATTATTTTATTGTAGTACTGTCCCATCTCCAAAGTTAGGACCACCTGTCCTCAAAATTCTCAAATCTGAAATAATAATATTCTATTTGATCTAAAAACGTGAAGCATCTAAGATGTGACACTCTTAAATGCCCACTTGACTTTTTTAGCTTCTAAATCCTTCCAAATAGATTGCATTTATGTATTTCAAAATGGGAAAAGTTAAAAAACAAAATAACTTGATGTAGATATCAGATTCTCGAATTTCTTTTTACCCACGCCTACCTCTATGCTCTAAGAGTATGACTGTTAATTTTTATCATTTTTCATTAAGTATACACGGGTTTATGAATATTTTCTTCATTTAGAGACTTCTCTAGATTTTTTAGAATAAGAAAAGTAGGGTTTTCAATTAAGGGCGATTTTAGTTTGCTTTGATGAGATATTGCTTTAGGTTTTTCACTTCAAATCTATGTTTTTTTTTTAGTAGTAGCTATGCGCAAGAGCTTTCTCTCCCTCCTAAACCACATTAATGAGTTTAGATATTCTCAATCATGGGGTTTCTTCTCTTCTGTAGAAGTAGAGAAATTGAAGGGTAGGTTGATTATTGGGTGCCATTTAGTTGGAACCACATATTCATCTTCCCCAGTTCAATCATCTTTCTGTTCATCAATTTTTGCAAAAGAATCAAGAACAAGAGAGCAATGGAGGTATAATCATTACTGTTATCTGTTATGTTGTTTTGTTATGGTTTAATTTTGTCATCCGAGTTATTATGTTTTTTTTCTATTAATGTTAATCTTGTTATTTTAAATGTGATTTAGTCATGTGTGAAATAGAAGATAATAGTCGAGTTTAATGATGTTATTTCTGTGCTATTTGGATTGTATTGTTATGATTTAATATTGTCTGAGTTATTTTGTTTTCTTTTCTACTTTGATCATCTTATTGTTCTAAATGTGATTTAGTCATGTATAAAATAGCAAATAATAGTTGAGTTTAAGGATGCTATTTTTGTGTTATTAGGCATGGATTTCAAATTGCATTACACACTATATGGTCAGAATGGTCTCCATTTCATTTTTAAAATTGCATTCCCAAGCCAAATCCTAACCCTTAGGAAGTCACATAAGCCTCGGTACAAAATAACTGTTACTAGCTGGAATCACGTTCTAGTGTGTGATGGCCACAAGCCAACTAGGGATAATTTAGTCACAACCCAAGATGATTAACGAGGGCAAAAACCTCATTTTATATCATTTCATCAATAAACTTAAATCCTCACTTTTCAAAAACAAAATCAGTTTACTATAATCTCAATCAGTGAACTAAAATGGTTTTGAGTTAAGATTGACTTACTTGCCATTTCAATTGAAATGAAGATGGATAACTTGCAAGTTGGTAGTAGCACCTGACAATCTACATTTTCCTTTATACATTGCCTTGGTGTGGTTTATCGTTTCCCTCATCGTTTCGCATCATCCCACCTTGTACTTGCAATATAAATTCATTTGATGATCAGCATTGTGGGCGGACATGCGCTCCTCTCAGCAAGTCTAACAAGTGTAACCCAACATCATGATGGGGGCATTGCAAGAGTCACACACATGGAGGTTGGCATCAAGCAAGTAGTGGAGAGTGATATACTTATCGACACACTAAGAAGCCACTAGAGTCCACATCTAAGAATCTAAATAGCTCGGGGACAAGACCCACTTGACCACTGCCGACATTGTACTTATCAGCTACTTGTATGAACTCTCAAAGATAGATCCAATTGTCTTGGCTCTCACATCCAACCCGAAGAAGCCCACCCGTATGGTTGCCTTGGTACTCTGGGGCCAGTCTACTATAGTAAAGGTGGAAAGTCTTTCACAAAAGAAAACAAACAACTTCATTAGCTATCACTAAGCTAGTAGAAGGGCTGAAGAGGCACAACGTCCAAACATATAGAAAATAAGGTGCTCTCTCTCTCTCTCTCTCTCTCTCTCTCTCTCTCTCTCTCTCTCTCTCACGAAAGGCCGAAGAATAAGTAAAGACTACCCAAATAACTCCTAAGGTGGCATGTGTGTGTGTGTCACCTACTAAGAGAAGAAGGGGTGACAAGAGGGTGCGCAAGGGCGAGGGCTTCATAGAGGGTAAGGCTGGCGAGGGGTTTGCTAGAGGGGGAGGGAGAGGCTACGAGGATTGAGAAAAGAAGAGAGCTTGTGAAGGGTGGTGAGGGGTAGGTTGGGCGAGTAAATGAGAGAAGGCGGGGGTGAGATCTGGCGAGGGAGTGGGCTGGCCAAGAGATGAGGGAAGCCATAGAGAGAGAGGGGGTGAGAGCTGGCAAGGAGATGAGAGAAAGGGTGGTGAGAGGACGCCTACTGCTGTGGCAACGGAGCGAATTGCGAGACAGGGTAGCGAGGTCACAAGAGGGCGAGTGTCCCTTGGATTGAGAGGCAAGGGAGGGGTTTCTCTATAGGAGCAAGAGGCGGCCAAAGCGTGTACGCATAAGACAGAGGCATGTCAACCGTCGCTATGCATGGAGGGAGAAGATGACAAGGAAATGGTCTATGTAACCGTGTTGGCAGTCTAGGTTCCTCTTTTTAGTATCGTCATTGGTTTTGATGAGTTTTAACTACAAACACCCTTTGATTTGTTCTAAGGCCCTTTTCGAATTGCCTATTTTATGAATTGTGGCATTTACCAATTTTCCCTGAGGTTAGTACTTCTTATTAAGACTTTTCTAGTCTCTCAATTGAGGTTGGTATTTATCTGCTTCTAGCCAATCCATGGCAAGATTGCCATTATAGATATCTAATGATGTTATGTGAAAAGTAGTCCTAGATTGGTTTTCCAATTACCTCTAAGGTCTCATCCACACTACCTGGAGTCCAAAAATATAAAGTATTTCAAAACCATATTTTTTTCTAAAACTCATAGCATGTATATTTTAGCATCTAGGTTCCTAACTTTACTTCATTAATAACGAGTAGATGGGGACAATAAAAAATTCCATTTTAGTCAATCAATGATGATGATAGTTGGTAATGATCCAAGAAGTATTCTCCCCAGCCCTTTCGTTCTACAAGTGGTTTGACTACCAACAGATGATGAAAGATCCCTTTAAACTATACCAATGTGGTCAACACTACGTTAGTACAAGGCCGTACTCGTCAATTTAGACTATAAATTTAAGAGTCTTTACTCCCACAAATCAAAGCTCTGATACCACCTGTAAGATACCAGCCATCCCATCACTAGGGATAGTGAGGCACCTAACTCGGTAAGATCAATCCTAATCCATAATGAGAGCTATCTCATCAGTGCCTCTCTTGGATGATCTGATTTATAAACGATCTCCATAGAGTTGGGGGTCCTACCTAAAATGTCAAGGATCTCTTTTCGGTTTTTAGTATCTTGTAAAGGAAACACCTGACTCATTAGATCCACCCAACCACCCGCTTACTAGTGATTAGAACCGTTCATCTATGAGGTTTACCTAAATTACTAAGAACTTTGTTTCACTGATGTAAGTTACAACATGATTCATTCATTTATCCTTTTGCACAGGTTCCTTTATCCCTTAACACTATTGTGGACAAAATAGGTAATATTTCTTGAAAATGAGAAACATTTGGCATCTTTCAAAGATTCCATAAAAAAGTTCATTTTTTTACCTCTTTTAAAAAGTGGTCTATGCATGTGTATAACACTACCAAAAAACGATAATATTTTGGGCATTTTATACATTTCTTAGAAAAATTGACATGAAAAAAAGACTTCGTTTTGCGTACTTTTTGAGATTATAATTGAAAATGTAACAATAAGTTTTCAAAAAACATCTTCAATCCATTAAAAAAATGATACAACTATAAAAAGAAGCTATTTTCTAAACATATAGCTTATGGCATAGTTATGGTTCCTCATAATCATTGCTACACCATCACCAGTTTATGTGCCTTTCCCTGAGAAGGTAGATGAGGCATCCTCTTCTTAAGACACTATCCACAAATACATATTTTTTCTTCTATGTATACACTTGAAGCTTAGATTCCTTGGGTCAACTCTGCCATGTTAGCATGATTGAGGATGTGCTAAAGAGTGCAACCATAAAAAATTATTTATACCATTATATTACAAAAGCGTTATCTTGATATAGTTATTATCTTAATTATAAAACCCTATTAGTGGCTCTTGATGAGAGTAGTATTAAAATCCATTTTGAGGCTCTTGATTATCACAATTTCTTAATTGATAATATATACTTTTTTAAAAAGAGTTTGTTATATACAGATGAATTTTAAAATATTATGAATAAGCTATTTAAAAGTTATCTAATTTTAAAAAATAATTACACACTTATTTCTAAAGAACATGTGTTCTTGATGTGACAAAAAGGGGTTAAATGGTAATTTTAGTTATTAAATGAGTTTAGGAAGCATGAAAAAGCTCGCTTAAGAAATAAAAGTTTATACTTTTCAAAATACTTTTTTGTAAAATTTCAGGCATGGACTTAGGTTCGAATCCTACTGGTTACTGCACATGGTAAGAATGTTTTAGCTACAACATTTGCGGCCAACTTAATGCTGAGTAAGAACTTCTCAATTAAGAGTTGATGTTTTTCATCAACTTGATACAAAACATCAACTTTTTTGAGAATTTGATATCTTGCATAAAGTTGATATAAAACATCAACTTTATATGTAAAATATCAACTTTATATACAAAAGATCAACTTTTTAACAATACTTGATGTTTTGTATCAACGTTTTGCAAAACATCAACTTTCCACAAAACTAAACATCGAGTTTTGTGAAAAACTTGATATTTTGCATCAACTTGATGTAAAACATCAACTTTTTCATAAAACTCAATGTTTTGCCATCAACTTTGATGCAAAACATCTAGTTTTTATGGAAAAGTTGATGTTTTGCATTAACTCGATGCAAAACATTAACTTTTAGGCTAAGAGTTGATGTTCTGCATCGAGTTGATACAAAATATCAACTTTTTCACACAACTCGATGTTTTGCATCAGTTGATGCAAAACATCAACTTTACCACAAAACTTGATGTTTTGCATCAAGTTTTGGATGTTCTGGAGAAGAAAGTTAGAAGATTAGAGGTCGATTTTCACAAAGGGCCTGTTTTAGTGATTCCGTCCATCTAGCCATGCTCAGATGATCTATTCCAAAAATTTGAGTACTAACATAACTATGTTTCGATGTGTTGTGCAAACGTCAAAAAGCGATCAACAAATCACTTTTTGACGTCTACACATCGCATCGAAACATAGCTGCGTTAGTATTCAAAATTTGTGGAATAGATTATCTGAGCATGCTTGCCTGGACGGAATCACTAAAACAGGCCGTTTGTGAAAATCGACCTTTGATCCTCCGACTTTCTTCTTTTCGGAGCATCTGAAACTTGATACAAAACATCAAGTTTTGTGGTAGAGTTGATGTTTTGCATCAACTTTGATACAAAACATCGAGTTGTGTGGAGAAGTTGATGTTTTGCATCAACTTTTAAGGGGCTATTTTTCTGAACTTTGAAATATTTTTACATTTTTTATGAGAATTGTTTTTATTTTTATCACCAATAAATCTATAAAAATGCATTCCAAATAGTAGATAGTAGCCAATAAAATTTTAAAAATTTTAAAAAAAATCTTATAGATCATAGAATTGAAGAAAAAATATGCATAGGATAAGGTGATATAGGTAGAACATAGGTTTAGGGCTAAGGACTTGAAAAACACATATGGTCACAACCTTTGACTACAAATTTGAGAGGAGGTCATTAAAAAATGCTTGTCTATGTAACCATGTAACCTTTGTATCATAAATAATATCGTTACATAGTAGATGCCAAAAATTCATGATAGCAAAAGAGCTAGATGAGATAATCCATGATGACCTGTAATTCATTAATTTTAATCCAGATGTGCAAGGCTCCATTGATTTGAAAACGAGTCAATTGATTCATCAATCCTAATTTTTGTTTTACAATTCAATTTTAATGCTGAAGAACTATAAACAAATACATGTGGTGGGACCATCTATGTTAAGGAGGGGGGTGCATGTGAGCCTGGACTCTGCCATGCCTATGTGCAGTAGTATGCTCTCCAGCATAGGGGACCTTGAATCTACCGTCATCTCGTGAAAGCTCCAAGCTCTTCTCTAGCACCATTATAGAAGCCCTAAGCTCCTCTCTTTTTTCTTTGTACACAAAGACAATGTCATGAGCGAAGATTGCATCTCTCAGCATCCTTCGCATGTCCTCCAAATAATTATAATAAGAGTTCATTCTACACTACCCTTAGACATACCATCTCTCAACATCCTTCACATGTACTCTAAAATAATTATAACTAGAGCTCATTCTTACACTACTCTTAGATATACCATCACCTACATTCATGATAATGGCTATCTGGATCAAACATCAACATATGCATACTATGAATTTTTTCCACCACCACATATGTACATGATATAGGCTACAATTTCTTCCCGCTACAAATGCCTATGTTGTGGGTCAAAATTTACACCCATAGGCTATATGATGTTTGCCTCTAAAATTGTCCCGCCAAAAAAATATTTTAATTTTCTATTCTTTTAACATGCTTAGGTTTACTCAGAGCCTCCATAATTACCATCTTCTACATATATATATGAATTGAAGTCTGCCATTGCACACCTATAAGTTGACCTCTTTAAACTCTTAGCATTAGTTGTATATCATGCCCACTATCTGCTTATAAATAATAGAGCAAATAATTATGTCATGCAAACTGTCAAGGTAAGTATATACTAAAGGCTTTGTTATTTGCATCTAGAAATAGACGCAAGGATGTTTGTAGAACTTTTCATAAATTATGGAGCTTATGTTGTTATGCATTCTAATATTTTGTAAGCGCCTGTCAAATATGTGCATATTTATGCATAGTGGTAGAATTTGTCCCAAGAAAGTCCATTAAAAAAAGTGTCTTACATTCATGAAATTTATAAAATAAATTTTTATTTGAAAAAGATTGGTATTTCTTTAAGTTATGTAGATTCCTATGTCATTTTGTCAGTCAAGTTTATTTTTATGTCACAAACAGCTGCAATTTATAAATCTACGAACGTCACACGTGTTCTCAATCTTGAAAAAAATAGCAAAATTCATGTAATTTTTAAATTTATACATGGAATTCTAGATGTGTTTTCAAGAAAATATATTTTTAAGCCATTTTTGAGATTTCACACATTTTGGGAGGGAATCTTTTTAGGTAACCCTCGTCAGTTACCTATTTTGCTCACAAATAGTGTTCCTCATTGATGAATACATTCATTTATGTGATGAAGTCAACCTACACAAAAAAAGAAATTTATTATAAGAAAAACTGTAATTTCAAACCCTCGGCGTCCCAAGTTTCATCCATCTCCAATCCCTTGGCTCACTGAGTCATAAAATAATCTAGAGCTTACAACCGTTGGTAGCAAAAAATCACTCACATAGTAGAATTAGAAGTGTCTCCTTCACTCTCTTCTTGCTATGGAAGATCTTTAGAGCTTGGGCTTATAACTACTAGAAAGAACCCTCGCCCGTTCCATGGTGGGTTATCCAACGAAGGCAGTTGCCCCGATCTCTAAGTATTTTTAGAGTCGATTTTCCCAGGTGGGGAGTACCCAGTTGCCCCGAACCGATCACTAAATAGATCACATCGGAATGGTTGCTCCAAACCAATCTCGACAGAATGGTTACCCTAGGGGAGGTTCCCTAGTTGACAAATTCATCATCATCATCATTCACACTTTGACACCATGCTTGTCACCAAATAAATAACTCCATATAAGAAAATCGCCTTCTATAAGAAGAACAGTCACTTCTCTATAATAAGAAATCGAAATTTTTGTCAATGGATAACAATTAAGATCTCATCCGAGTACTCAAGACAACAATTACATTCCCAAGCCAAATCCTAGGCCTTGGAAAGTCACATAGCCCTTGGTAAAAAATAACCGTTATTGGATAGAATCAAGTTCTAACATGTGATGACCAAGACAACTAGGGATAATTTAGTCACAACCCAAGACAATTAGCGAGGGCAAAAACCCCATTTTATATCATTTCATCAATCAACTTAAGTCCTCACTTTTCAAAAACAAAATCAATTTACTATGATCTCAATTAGTGAACTAAATAGGTTTTGAGTTAAGATTGACTTACTTGCCGTTCCGAATTGAAATGAAGATGGCTAACTTGGAAGCAAGTAGTAGTAGTTGACAATCTACATTTCCCTTTATACATTGCCTTGGTGTGGTTTATCTTTTCCCTTATCTTTTAGCATCATCCCACCTTGTACTTGTAGTATAAATTCGTTTGACAGACCTTGGATTTTCATAACATATCTTTGGCTTGGTCGTGTACTTGGGTCTCGTTGGTCTTGGAAAAGAGGAAGTTGTACAATAATGGTGTTGTTATCAATGAGGGCATCTTTTGGTGGTGTGCAAAGGTTCTAGATATATAGTAATTATAGTAGAGGTTGAAGTTGTCACCACTAGCATTGTGGGCGAACGTGCGCTCCTCTCGCAAGTCTTACAAGTGTAACCTAAGAACATGATGGGGGCATTGCAACAAGAGTTACAAACATGGAGCCCGACATCAAGCAAGTAGTGGAGGGTGATGTACTCATCGACTCTAAGAAGCCACTAGAGTCCACATATAAGAATCTAAATAGCTTGGGGACAAAGCCCACTTGACCGCCGACATTATAGTTATTAGCTTCTCTTGAATGAACTCTTGAAGAGAGATCCAATTGTCTTGGCTCTCATCCAACCCGAATAATCCCACCTGTATGGTTGCCTTGGCACTCGAGGCAAGCCTACTCTATTAAAGGTGGGAGGTCTTTTGAAAAAGCAAACAAAACGGCTACATCAGCTACTGCCAAGCTAGTAAAAGGGCTAAAGATGAACAACGTCCAAAAATATAGAAAATAAGGTGGCCTCTATCTTTCTCTGTCTGAAGGAAGGCTGAAGAAGAACTAAAGAATACCCAAACAACTCCTAATGTGGCATGTGTGTGTGTGTCACCTACTAAGAGAAGAAGGGGTGACAAGAGGATGCGTGAAGGAGACGGAGTCACAGAGGGTAAAGGCTATCAAAGGGTTCGCTAGAGGGGGAGGGAGAGGCTACGAGGGCTGAGAAAAGAAGAGTGCCCATGATGAAGGGTTTGTGAAGGGTAGGCTAGTGGGCGAGTAAATGAGAGAAGCTGTAGAGAGAGAGGGGGTGGGCTGCTGAGGAGATGAGGGAAGCCATACAGAGAGGGCGAGTGAGAGGTGGTGAGGAGATGAGAGAAAGGGTGGTGAGAGGGCGACTACTGCCGTGGCAAGGGAGAGAATTACGAGAGAGGGTAGCAAGGTCGCAAGAGGGGGACTGTCCCTCTACATAGAGAGTCAAGGGAAGGGTTTCCTTATAGGATCAAGAGGGGGCCGAAGCGTGTAAGGGAGAGACAAGTCAACACCGTTGCTATGCATGGAGGGAGAAGAGATAAATGGGAGAGAAGGTGACGTGGCTCGTGGATAGTGGAAAGGAGACGACGATGATGAGAAATTTGTGTGGCTGGCATTGACGCGCAAGGAAAGGTCCAGCCACCTGCACTGACGTGTAGTCATGAGCCAACATGAAGAGGGGGGTGGTCGGTAGAGTGCTGGCCACCTCCTCTATATTGTTTTTATTTAAATTTAAGAGAGAGAGAGAGAGGGGGGGGGGGAGTTTCTCATGAAAAAATTATAGAATTTACATCCTTCCCTCCTTTAAAGAAATTGAGATGTCCTCATCTTGACAACTGATAGGAAAAATTTTCATACAACTTAGACTTATCTTCCCACGTAGGGTCTTTTGTGCACAAGTCCTTCCACTGAACTAGCCATTCGTAATGACTCTATATCTGAGAGTCCTTTCTCTATAGCTATCTAACTGGTTAAATTTCTGATTAAGTGCTTTGGGATTGCATAACAATTTGCTTAACAGTAGCCTACTTGGTATCTTTACTCCTTCAGTCTTATTCCTCTGACAAGTTGGGGAAGGTCGTATCGTCATAGCTTAAGGGCATGTGATTACAACCAAAATATAGATCTTAGAGTCTCCTTGAAGTTTAAGGTATTGATTTACCTTCTTCTGAGAGGACTCCACTGACAACCAATCCACTAGCATAATCAGTGAATACTTTATAATTTGTATCAAAATTTGGTAGTTAAAGGATGGGTAGAGTTGCAACCGAGAGCCACCTTGATTTTGTCGAAGCTTTGTTAATGCTCCTTATTCCCAAAGTACTTTTGTATTATTTCTAAGTATCTTAGTTAAAGGTGTGGTTATCTTTGCATAATCTGAAATAAAGTTTTGGTACCACCTTGTGATATCGAGAAACCCTCGAATTTCCTTGATGTTGAACGGTTGAGGCCATTCACTATATCTTGTATCTTTGTAGGGTCTCTGCCTAGAGTATATCACTCTTTTTTGCTTTGATTTTCTAATAAGTAGACTTCATGTCAGCCTTTGAAGATACTTTAGCTCTGTGAAGTCAATCTAGCAGTGCATTAGCCCTAGAAAGAGGATGATACTTGTTCTTTACTATGAAATGATTAAGATCCTCTAGGAAATGCATAATCGTAAGGTTTTGTCCTCCTTCTAAAATAAGGTCGGAATTCCCTAAGGTGAGATACTTGGCCTAATAATTTCTTACTTTATCATCTTTAAGTTTTGTAAGACCTTGCCACCCACAAGCCACTCCAACAATGTTTATTTGCAAGAAATTACAATCTGAGTAGATGAATGGTTTATTTGGAAATGCATGGGATATAATGGAAGGGGTACATAAGGGAGATGAATATTCTTGCAGAGTTGTGATTTCAACTATCACACTTTAGTACTTGAAAGCATGCTCAAATTTATACATCTCATTCCACTACGAGCAATGGATGAATAAAAAGGGGGAGTGGATACCATTGCAGTCATGTGACGGTGTTAATTCACCCATAGAATTATCAGGCAAACTACCCAATGGCACCATTGACCTTGTCAATGCTAGCAAAGAATGAAGCTTACAAGACGTTCGAGAACACCTACTAATCATGGGATTGGAGGAAGTACAATGCAATCTTCAAGATAGAACGTTGAAAGGTATTCGCTTTTTCTCATTGATTTTTCTTAACCATCCATGCTCTGGTGATATTTGTTCGCTCTTTTTCGTTAAGTTTGAAATTGTCGATTTCAAACCCTGATTTTTTCTATAAATAGGGAACCTCCCTCATTTTTGTCATTTGTATCACTAGTACTCGCGCGCACTTTGCTAGCATATATTCCCTACATCTTGGCTTGCACTCTCATCATGATCCTAATGGATCATTCCATGGCGTATGAGAACTTTCTTGCATTCCTAGAGAGGACTGAGTGGGTTGGCCAACAAGAGTTATTTCACATTTTATCTTGCACCATTGACTTTGAAGCTACTATCCTCCTCGCCAAACATGACTACAAGGAGACCTTGGATTACATGGAAACCTACATAAAGCCCTTTTCTGTGATCATCACCGATAGTAACACTCTTTGGGTCCCTTGTGAGCTTCTACGCTACATCAACAAAACTGATGCAAACTATCCTAAGAGATTGTGTAGGTACTGGAGAGACGGAAAACTCTCTCACTTGTAGCAAGAGTAGTATGATCCACATGTAGCTCAATCCAATGGGATTTGCATCCCTTTCGGAGCTAGGGATTCAACCCGTACCGGTGCACAAAAGCTTATCCATTTGATGGAGAGAATGCTAAGAATACTACTACCATTGACATAGACTTAACACACACACAAGCTCAATCTTGCTATTGCTCACTCACTCATCATCCCACTCATTCATACATTCAACACAAGAAGAAAGCTAAGCTATTGCATACACAAGATCAAAGCATTCTTCATTCTCAAACACTCATTTCCCTAGCATACACACAAACCTTGAAGCTATCAACAAGAAACATGCACACTAGAGAAACATGCACACTCATTTCCCTAGCATACACACAAACCTTGAAGCTATCAACAAGAAACATGCACACTAGAGAATTGACATGAGAAGAGAGACAGACATCAACTCATTGCATTGAATTAACAAAAATAGAACTTACAACAATGTAGATGGGGAGAGAGAAGAGCTTGCACCTCTATGGAAGAAGAGGGAGAGCTAGTCTCAAGAGAGGTCAAACATGAGTTTAGCCCAATGTGTGCCTAAGCTCTCAAATGAGCCACTTTTTATACAAAAACTCAAACTCCCAAAAGTTCCCATGTGAGATTATTGTCAAGCCCACTCCCACACTCATCCACAACGTGGAACTCTTTACAAGAGCCCTAAGCATCTTTTTGTTGCATCCTTGCATTGATCTTCACTCGTCCACTCGTCAAGAGAATCTAAAGGCCGCTAAGTATCTCAAGGGAGACAGACCCTTTTCTTTCTTTTGTGACATAAGGAGTACCCCTTGAAGATGAGGGCATCGGTCTCAAGGGCCCATAATGTACCCCAGAGTCCTACTAACATCTATCAAGGTGATAGAGTCCTTGAAGGTCTTTTTTCTGAATCTGTTAGACGTCAGTGTTCACCCCATGGAAACCAAGGCATCGGCTCCAAGGTGCTAAGACAACCCCAGGTCCTACCAAGCATTCCACATGGCTGTAGACACGTCATGTCTTGATTCACTTGTAGAATTTTTTTTTTTTAGGGCATGATTTTTGTAAATTTTTTATGAATCCTAGCACCTAGCCCATACCTAAGAGGTAGCTCTATCACTAGGGATAACGAATATACTTCGAGAGCATAAGAACTTGGCATACTCCGTTGGTATATATCCTACACTGTCTTCAAATAGAAATACCTTCTACTAAGTCCTCTAAGAATCTAGAAATCACTCACCACATTTTAACAACTAATTTAAAACTTAAACCAGCCAACTGTGTGTGAACATGCAAACAATGTATCCAAAAGATAAAAGCACATAAAGAACAAAAGATTATGATTTGAATACACCTGTTGTAGTGCTCGTTGATGTTGTTCGTTTGCATTGATGCATTGCTGATGTTGTGCAGATTGCTTCTCTTTGCTCTTTGTCGGCATTGCATGTCTCCTCCCTTCCTAATTTGTGTGCACTGTAGGTGGACTATTGGGGCGTATTTGTATGCTCTTGTTTAGCTGAGATCTCTGCAAAATGTTTATTAAAAAACAAGAAAAGAAAAGAAAGGAATAAAATTTGTTATTGGTGCCAATCACCGAATATAGCCGAGGGGAAAAACCCAATATGGGAGAAAAGTGCCCTGGCTTGTTGATCTTATTGTAGAGTTAGCCCTCTACAAGAAGCTGACTACAACGTTTTGCGAACAATTTTTTCAGCATCCGCATGCATGGTAGGCCACCATTGCCCATCATGAGATATACGTCGCACACAAGTAGTAGCTGATGCATGGATTCCACCGATACCCGCATGTGCCCATTCCAAGATTTCCTCATATTGGTCAGGGTTAGGTATAAGCCACAACACTCCATCATTACCCTGACGATATAATCTTCCTGAGATTAACTTGAATGGTCGCCCCATAGGTCCACATTAGGACCCACTAGTTGTATCTGCCCACTTGTCAAAATTTCTAAGATGGATTCAGACCATTTAGGAGCTGTCTCTACAAGGAAAAGTGTTGAATCTAACATATCATCATCCACACCCACAGGAGCTTCGCCAGAGGTGATTCGAGACAAATGATCTGCCCTAAGATGAGTTGTTCCTTTTCGGACTGCCACTTCAAAATCAAACTCAAGAAGGATGATAAACCACCTCACAATCCTTCCAGTTGCACAAGGCTTATTGACCAAATATAGCAGTGCTTGATGGTCCACAAAAAATATGAATTTGTTTGCCAAAAGGTAATGGCGAAACTTTTTCACTGCATATATCATGGACAAACCTTCTCTTTCTGTTGTGGTATAATTCTTCTCAGCATTGTTCAACTGTCGACTAGCATATGAGATTGGGAAATCCTTATTATGTTCTCCCGATTGAGCCAAAATACATCCAATTGCAAAGTTTGAAGCATCAATATGGACATGAAAGATTTGGTTCCAATCTGGTGCCCGTAAGATGGGTGCAGTCACTAATGCTTGCTTCAACTTTTCAAAGGATTCCTCACACTCATCAGTCCAATTAAACTTTACAAGAAGAGCATATAATGGTCTGGCTAGGACAGCATACATGTAGATGAATCGACGATAATAGCCACAATGTCCCATGAATGTTTGTACCCCCTTAGGGTTGATAGGCCGAGGTAATGAGACAATGACATCAATTTTATCCATATCTGTTGAAATCCCATTGCGAGAAACAATATGGCCCAAGATTTTTCCTTGTCTTACCATGAATTTGCACTTGTCAGGATTCAAGCATATACGATAAAGTTGACACTTTTGAAACACAAGTCTGAGGTGTTCTATATGATCATCATGCTCTTGTGAGTGAACACATAAATCATCCATGATCTCAAGAAATTGCCTAAGGTACTCCTTGAATACATGACTCATTAGGTGCATTTGTTAGACCAAATGGCATAACACGATAGACAAAGATGCCATCTTCAGTAGCAAAGACTGTCTTGTGTTGATCCTTTGGATCAATTAACATTTGATTGTAACCGGAGAATCCATCCAAGAAACTATATGCCTTTTTCCCTGCTGCAACTTGTTCCAGAACATGATCCGTGATTGGAAGTGGGTAATGATCACGTACAGTAGCTGCATTTACCTTCTTGAGGTTTACACATACTCGAAGTTTTCCATTTTTCTTGGACACCACTACAATAGGGGAGACCCATTCACAGTGTGTTCAATCTCATAGATAAATTCTGCCTCTAAGAGCTTGTCTATTTCTTCTTTTATCTTTTGTGCAAAATTCTCATTGTAAGTATAAGGACGTTGCTTGGAAGGCTTTGCATCCTCTCGCAATGGAATTGTATGCTAACATATGCTTGGATCAACTCCTTTGAGGTCTTTATAACTCCAAGCAAAAACATCGCGATACTCCTTTATTGTTTGAATTAATAACTTCTCCTCATCTATGGACAAGTCTGTGGCAATCCACACATAGCGAGGCTCTTCTCCTAGCTTAGCGATATCAATCTTTTTTGCATCTTCCGGACCATCATATGAAACCCCTGGCATGCTTGGCTTTTATCGCATGGGCTATTGAAGAACAATCTTCCAATCTTGAAGAGTGTACTGTGTGAAGTTGGGGGGAACATTGAGACCTTGTTCTTGTCCACTTGAGTCGTTACTCATTGAAGACCATGTGGTTTTGAGCCCTCTGTTGGAATCTTGCATCAGATTTTTTTGTTCAACCGTTATCTTTGCACGTCCGACACTCTCTTTTGAATCGATTTTAGACTTGAGTTTTGGTTTTTGTTTCTTTGTTTTTTTGCGATTTTTGCTAACAGTTTTTAGCTTTTCTCCTGGTTGGAATCCATCTGATCGTTTTACTTGGTCTTTGATACTATCTTGTGCTTGGACATAGTATAGATATCCGTTCTTTCCTGAGAAATGAGGTGGTGGTCGAGAGTGTTCCTTTTGAAACTCCTCCTTTTCTTTTTGTAGTCTCTCACGTCGTTCCCTCTCATCTTGTTTACGGATTCTCTTATAACTCTTACAGCATTTTCGTTTAGGTCGACTTCGAGGGATCTCTATTTGAACCTCCCTTCCTCTCAAGAGCAGGCGTGCCTTTCCTAACTCTTCCTCAGGGATTATCACATCATTATCAAAATCAGAGTCCCATCCATCTTCCTTATCAGCATCATTAGCAGATTTGAGTGTTAAATCCTCCACTGAGACTTCCTCTACATGCAGTGCTATTGTGGATGCATCCCCATAGTACAAAACATCTAGAAGGTCACGTGGTTGTACCATTCATATAGAAATAATGTCATATCCATCTGAGTCACAAAATTGAATTGGCTTAGGTAAAGCACAGGTCGATAATGTTGCAAGGACATGACTCCATTCTAGTGGATCAATTAAGTGCTCAGGGAAGGGTTGTGGAATGTATGCCTCATTTGATACACTTCGATTACCCCCTTAAGTCTCTCAGTGTTGAAATCCCTACATGAGGCTCCACACATCCACAAATCTTCTTGCCCATCTGACAATGTTACTCTTGAGCCCTCAGATGAAGCAGAATCAAACTCATCTATTGGAGACCTTGTTACATCACGATGATATGAGTGATTCTTTAGGTTGACCCTTATGATGACAGAATCATGTCGGAGAGGTACAAATAATTGTATCCCCAATCTTGAATCATTTGAAATTTTTGCATGAATGGTCTACCCAATATCACTTCATAGTTTGGATGTTTTCCAAAATCCACTACTGCAAAGGTGTGCTCATATTCAATCCCACATACATGTGGTGACCAATATGTTCTCAAGCAGCCCAAGGGGATGTTCTAAGCTTCCATCTGCTAGCTGCAAGCGCATCCTGGTACTCCTAATAGCTGGTTTGCCCCACTTTTTCCAAATGGACCTTGTCACAATGCCCACTCCTGCACCACTATCAAGTATTGCAGTTGAAGCTACTTTTCGCACTTCTAATGGGAGGGTAGCATTTCCCTAATCGTCCTCATAAAATTTTCCTACTTTGTTGATAGGAACTGGCATAACATGCTTTGTCTCAGGGTGTATAGTACAATGATGGTGACCCTTTTGTAGCAATACCTGCTCTAACAAACATGTGGCAATATCATTCCACAACTCAGGTCGAAGCTTTATCAAATCAAGCAAAGGTAAGGTACAAGCCACTGGTGCTGACAAAATAGCTTGCACGATACCCATATCCATCTCCTTTGTCAACCTTTTATGCATGGAGGGTATCCTCAAGGTTTGAGAACAGTTCTCATATTCACCCAAATATAATGGTAAGGTTTTCATTGTATGCTTACTTCTAGGAGAAACAATTGTTTGAACTTCCTCCTGGATGCTTGGGCGTCTAGAGTTGTTTTCTGTGCCCCTGGTAAAATCCACCTCAGAAAATGGAGGTGAAATAATAGAGGACATATTCTCATGAACTGCTACCCACATCTCATTTGCCATGTCCTCGTTAGCATCAATAACTTCATCATTGCATGGGAAGGCAAGGCTAGGTGGTGGTAGAATACCTTCTTTCAATGGGGTGTCAATTGGTGCAGACTTCTCGCTATGAGCTTGTGAGATGAGCTCACTTTTCATTTCCCGACTTGATGACACTTCTGGTATGGTTTCTAATGTTGGCTTAAGAGAGGTTGGGCCCCGAGGAATAGGTGGAGGTGGTCCCTCAAGTATTGATTGAGCTTCCCTAATGAGTTGCTGATGTACAGCTAGATTGATCTTCTCCTCCACGAGGGTTTGGGTATTTTTGAAGCTTCTTGGGTAGCTCAGATAAAGCTGCAATGCGACTTCTATGAGCATCAATGATGGCATCTAGAGTCTCATTCACCTTATCCACAAAAATAGAACCCCCAGAACTATCCTCGGTCGTACTAGCCTCATCTTGTTTAGCGCTAGGCCCAGGTTGAGGTTGATGCTCCTCATGCACTTCTTGGGATGTAAAAGCTTGATATCTCATGTTTTGTTTAGAGACTTCTTGAGAACTAGTGGATGCACTTTTAGTTTGCTTGTTGCGGTTCTTTTTCCTCCTAGTGGTCCTTTTTCTATTGGAATGTAGGGTCTTGTCCACTAGATTTGCCTTTGCATCCCTAGTTCGAGGTGTCTCATCAGTCTACATTTCGGCATTTCGTGTCTGTGATCTAGTCATGACTCTAAGTGGCACGACATCCTCATTCTCTGATGAAGGTGGTGATGGAACTACCCCTACAAGGTTGAGTGAGACCTTTGGTTGAGAGGTGCCTTCCTCATGTGGTTTCAGCAGACAATCCTTTGGGAAGTGTTCTACACAACACCCTAAATATCTTTCAATTGGTGAAAACTGTGGTACTATTATATTGGATCGAGCTGCTTGCCTTGAGCAATGTGGACAATCACGAGCCCAATGGGGTTCTCCACACTCATATAACAGGGGCCCATTAGTTTGCCTTCTACTTTTCTTTGCTGCCATTGACCTGAGGGGCCTGGAGTCCTAGGTTGGTAGCCGCCTAGCAACATCAAAGAATTTTGTTCCCCTGGTTGAGCCTCCAGTGCTTGGCTTGGGTATGCGGGACTTTCAAAGAGATTTTCCTTGGATGAATATGATGCATATTCCTCCTCCACATAGCCTGGGTTTACCAAGTCTCTACACATATTTGAATTGTCGTAGTCATCAACAACCCTCACAGGAGCAGTCCCAGGAGCAGGAGGTTGAGCACCAAGAACAGGTCGTGCTTGCTCTTGTGCCATCGGTGGCTTACGTTCAAAATTAGTATACTGTTGATGCATTTGTGGAGCCACTCCACCCCTTTGCTGCTCACGCTCTTGTCTCATTCTTGCAATGCGAGTACATTCCTGTGTGGTGTGGGTAAAGTTCCAAGCACAGGCTTGGCACCACTTCTTTGTAGGTTGGTTTGTGACTAGAGGAGAAAAGGTATTACATTCTTCGATTTTATGATTACCGCCACATGCTCCACAAAGATGAGGACCTGTAGGTAGTACACTCCTCATTCGTTGCTGCTATTGTTGTGGCTATATGGGTGGGCGATAGGTTTGTCCCAATCTCCTTAGTACTAGGTTAGCTATCTGGTCTGGATTTACTAGCGTGCTAGACCCTGAGCTTTGGTCATCACCCCACTGATCTCTAGGTTTCACCTCAGGTTTAGTACCATCTTGGAATTTGAAGTTATCTGTGAAATCCATAGCATCATGGCAACATCATTGAAATTTGTATGCTTCTTTGCATAGAGATGTGTATGCAGTGTTGAATTTTTGAGTCCTTTTAAGAAGAGAGAAATTAATCGACTCTGGGTGGGCTGCTCATCTTCTAGGCAACGATTAATGTACTGCTTCATCCTATTTACACAATCTCTAACACTCTCATTCTCGCCTTGCTTGAAAGAGTAGATGTTTGCTACTGTGTCATGTTGAATCCCCATTAAGGAAAAAGCAAGGAGTAAGAGTTGTTTTCTAAAACCGGGCATGGATCTGGTTGATTGACCTTGTTGGTCCTCAACAGATGAGTCCATGGCTCTTTTATATGGATCTGTGCGTTGATCTTGCTGATCTTCCACGGAGATTCCATTCTATTATATGAATATATTGCCGGTTACTATGAGCTAGGAACTATGGAAAAGGCCCCTGAGTGAACAGGTGGTGAGCATTCTGGTTGCCAATGATGCCATAAGTACACCGATGAATGAATGACGGGAAATAAGGATTCAACCAGAGACTTTGAGGATTGTCATCAGTGACATGATGGTTTCATTAAAGGATTGTTTGAAAGTTAATTGATGCTGAGAAAAAGGGCAATTTCATATTGGGTGTGTAAGTGGTGTGACTAGTTTTATGTTTGTATGAACTTCCGGCTAGGGGGCCTAGGAACTCTTTTCCCTGGTACTCGGGACAAAACCTAACCAAATTCCTAATTGGATCCCATCACTACAGTGGTTGGGAGGTTGGCTAACCCATGGGACTGGATGGGGTTAGGCTGGACTGATGGATTTGTAAATCGAGACTCAATTTTTGTTTACGATAGATAAAGTAAATCCCAGATAGTAATTGTTCTATGGATAGGAATCAACGGTTGTGTCTCTTAATGGGAAAAAAAGCGTTGATCCCAATGATCCAAGTGCAAGTATCTTCCTTGATCTGACCGAGTATCTTTATAGGTGCAGTCGGCGGATCAGCTTGATCAGTAATGGTCTTGACTACGTTAGAGTAAAGAGTTATCCTGGTGGAATCGCCCGTGCTTTCCAGGTGAAGGAAGTTTTTCCGGGTTCAGTTTTGGAAAAACCGACGGATTAGTCTCTTGTCCGGATATCCATGGGCGAGGCCCGAGTGTGGGACCCCTGTCCCGCGCGAGAAGTGCTACTTCCGCTGCTAGTACCCCGAATCCGTTGCTCGGTGGGAATAGGGATCTTACAAGGACTGGGCATTGGAGGGTCCAGGCATGTCCGGCTCAATGAGCCAATCATCTCTAGACTCCCTTGCTCTGGAAAGCTTTGATAAGTCTAAGAACTCGCTTTTAGAGAGCTCCCCTAATTTGTCTACATTCTCTGGATGATAGGTGACTTCGTAGCGAACACCATCTCCACACCCATGTACATGTTACCCTGGTCATTGACTAGAGGTGCTCTATCAAGTTCTGAGAAGAAGTCTGCGATCTTAACAAGATACCGTTGTTGTGGATCCCTAAAGATCTCAGCTCCTTGAGCATTCGTGTAGACATATTGGAGTCTCACATTGAGTGTTAACCCCATGGTGTCGGCTTCAAATGGATTAAAAGATCTTGTGGGTGTCCTATTTGGGGCTAAGGGATGACTATTTGACGGCCCTAGATTGTCCATGGACAATGAGCTAGTTGTTCTGGAAAGGGTATTAGATTGGGATTCGGAAAAGGTTTCCGCAATATCTGCCAAATTTCCTACTGATTGGGTCCCACTTTCCTGCGTAGGTACTCTAGAAGGTGCCCTAGGCCCTATGGCAGTGTCTAAATGACGTCCCGACCACAAGTGCATAAGGTCAAATTTTTTTGGTTTTTTTTTGTTTTTTTATTTTTTTAATATATATATATATATATATTTATGTGTGTGTGTGTGTATATATATATATATATATATATATATATATATATATATATAACCCTACCTAACCCCTAAATGCAACTAAAATGAGTATGTGTGTAACTATCTATTTTTTATGATTTTATTTTTTTACTTTTTTTTACTTTTTTTCTAATTACACAAAAATATGAATTACGCTAAAAAAAATACTAATTATGCATAAAATTAAAAAAAATTAAAAAAATGTAAGTTACTCTAAATATGCAAAAAATTACAAAAATTTTAAAATAAAAAATTACAGAATATACAAAGAATATGGATTCCTTAAAAAACACATAATTTACTGAATTTTTTTCTATTTCTATTTCTTTTCTTTTCTTTTCTTTTCTTTTCTTCTCTTTTTTTTTAAATTTCTTACTAATTACACAAAAATACTAATTATGCACAAAATTACAAAAATTTAAAACAATGCATGTTACACTAATTATGCAAAAAATTTTACAAAAGTCTTAAAAAAATGTAAATTATTCAAAGCATATGGACTCAAAATAAAAACACAAAAATTGTTTATTTGTTTTTTTTGTTTTTTATTTTTTTTCTTTCTTTCTTTCTTTTTTTTTAAAAAAAAATTATATATATATATATTTTATTATTTTATGTTTTTTTATTTTTATTTTTATTTTTATTTTTAAAAATGTAATTAACAAGGAAATTAACAAAAATAAATTAAAAAAATAGAAAAAATCACTAACCTTATCTGCCGCCTCCGGATTCCTCGCCGGCTGCTTCGCCTTCTCGGTGCGCCTTCACGTGCCTTCACAGCTACTCGTCGCCGGCCCCTTCGCCTGAGTCGCCGGCCTTGCCCTATGCCACCGCCTTCACAGCCAGCAGCACTTCTTTGCCTACACCTCGCTTAGCCCTTCGCACGCTCGGCCAGCCTTCGACGGCCTCCTTCTTTTCCACGCGGCCGCCCTACAGCCTTCATTTTTTTTTTTGCTTCGCTCGCCTCCACGGCTACTCAACTGCCGGCTGCGCACCTTCGCAAGCTTTCTTCTGCAGCCAGCCTTCTTTTGCTTCACGACCACCCTCGCCCTGGCTCCAAGCACACCGCCTTTCCGCCCTTCCTTCGCTCTTATGCAGCCCCTCACATCTGCAACTTCGTCGCCACCTTCCAGAGTACTGCCTTCTTGCTGGCCTGCCTCTTCTTCGCGTTCACCTTCAGTCGGCCAGCCAGCGACCAGCTACCCGTCAACTCCACCACCTCTCTCCTCAGCCTCTCTTCGCCAGCAGCCTTGGTGGGCTCGGCCGCTTCCTTCGCGAGCAGCTTCTTTTGCAGCTACCTCTCGTCTCCTTGCCAGTCGCCTCGACGCCACCTCCAAAGAACCCCGCCTCCAGCTGCCAGCCGTCCTGCCTTGCCTTCCCAGTTGCCTCCATGTGGCCTTCTAAGGCAAGCTCCCCGCCGCCCTTCACACCTTAGTTGCAGCCAGCTTCGACTCCTTGCGGCCACTTCACACCGGCGCCCTCCACTGCTGACCGCCTTGTGTGTGTGTTTTTTTTTTAAATATAACAAAAATAAAAAATAAAATTTGCAACCTCTCTCCTCCTCTTTTTTTCCTTTCTCCCTTCTCTTTCCCTCTCTTCTCTCTTCCTTAAGCAGGCTTCCCGCTTGGGAGCCTATGGAGCTTGCATAAGCTATGGAAGAGCTTAGCAACGCACCTCTTTTATTTTTTATTTTTACTAATTACATGTTAGCGAAAAGCATGAAAGCATGAAATGACAAAAAAAACAATGAATGTAAGCATAATGACGGTACTTGAAAAGGAATAAAAGCAATAAAACATAAAAAACAATGCGGGAGAAACCTCAACTGCTCAATGGTTTTTTTCTTATCCTAACCTTATCCACTCACACCGGGATCGCACACCCGAACTTAACCTAATCACTCAATGGTTTTGCAACCAAAAGAGGAAATAGTGGTGGTTTCCACACACTCTCAACCGGATTTGAGTCTTCTCCCCGCCGGCAGCGGCGCCAATGGAGAGACGAAAAACTCTCTCACCACTTGTAGCAAGAGTAGTATGATCCACATGTAGCTCAATCCAATGGGATTTGCATCCCTTTCGGAGCTAGGGATTCAACCCATACCGGTGCACAAAAGCTTATCCATTTGATGGAGAGAATGCTAAGAATACTACTACCATTGACATAGACTTAACACACACACAAGCTCAATCTTGCTATTGCTCACTCACTCATCATCCCACTCATTTATACATTCAACATAAGAAGAAAGCTAATCTATTGCATACACAAGATCAAAGCATTCTTCATTCTTAAACACTCATTTCCCTAGCATGCACACAAACCTTGAAGCTATCAACAAGAAACATGCACACTAGAGAATTGACATGAGAAGAGAGACAAACATAAACTCATTGCATTGAATTAACAAAAATAGAACTTACAACAATGTAGATGGGGAGAGAGAAGAGCTTGCACCTCTATGGAAGAAGAGGGAGAGCTAGTCTCAAGAGAGCTCAAACATGAGTTTAGCCCAATGTGTACCTAAGCTCTCAAATGAGCCACGTTTTATACAAAAACTCTAAAACTCCCAAAAGTTCCCATGTGGGATTATTGTCAAGCCCACTCCCACACTCATCCACAACTTGGAACTCTTTACAAGAGCCCTAAGCATCTTTTTGTTGCATCCTTGCATTGATCTTCACTCGTCCACTCGTCACGCTACAGGTACCAACAAGCTGTACACAAGAAGATGGGCACTTTAAGGTGCTATCCACTCAGGAGATGGCTGCCCTTGGTAAGGGAAACATCGGCACTAGCTTTTTTCCATGGATCTCAACATTCATTCTCATGTTGAATGAAAAAGACTCCGATGATGAGGTTGAGGTCGATGATGTTGCCTTGGCCGATTTAGTTAAGGGCAAGGAGGTAGATCCAAAGCTTGAGCTCCTTGATTAAGTGGTGGAGCAAGCTCTAGCCTTGATTCTTTGTTCAACAACACAAAGAGGAAGAAACAACTAAAGGTACCACCTCACGGGCTAGTGGAGAAGGGTCATCAGCAATGGCGGCTATGGATGCACCACGAATGAGGCCGATGAGATAGAGGTAGCACCAAAATGCCTGAGTTAGCACTAAGTATGCTTAGCTCCGTTGTGGTAGATGGAGAGGAGTTTCTCTTCTTGTAGGACTTAGGCAAAATGTTTAAAGTAAAGCAAGATGAGTGCTTGTCTTTCCTTGCCATTGGTCTAGATTGTCCACTTGACAACAGATCCTCTCAATACATGATGGAGCAACTTGTACCAGTTTGATGGTATGGCATTAGAGAGTGTCCCTTGAACAGAAGTTGAGTAGGGTGAGGTGACTAGGGAGGAATTCAAAGAAGTACAAGCTAGCTTGCCCCAAGTCAGCTTGGTGCATTTGTCTCCTCAACAATTGGAGGAGCACAAGTCATCAATCAACATCGAGCAACCAGATGTGATAGCATCTGATGAACTGCACTCGGCAAGTTAATAATCCACAGTTGTTTACTCCTATTCATGGCATGATTGATTACTAAAATGTGGTTTATATGTAGCATGTCATGGAGTTAGATGCTTGGGCACATCGAAAGGGTGGCACAAGGGATCCTTTGGAACTACCTCTACATTGGCCCATTACATGGGCCGTATTCCAACAAAATACATTGTGGTTATCCACAATTCTTTTAGCCCTATGGGAGGATTCCAACTTTTGGATCTCAAGGCCTTATCGAAAGTGTTGTGCTTGTCTAGCGTCTCCAAGAATGTGGAGAAAATTATCCTCATTAGCAAGTCGACTGTTTTTGCAACCTTTCAAGGAGGCTATGCTCCCAAGGTCCTTGTCAATACAGCCATCGCCGAAAGTGTAGGAGAGAGAGATGCCACGTGCATTATAGATTTCATCATAGCGGGCACTCTTCCCCTCAATAAGAGAAGGCGCAAGGCCTCAAAAGAAGCTATCAAAAGATCAAAAAAAATTGGGATGTAAATTGTAAAGCTTATCATGTAATCCTATTTTGGTAATAAAAATACACTTTTTTTGAACTATCTACAAGGGGGCCAATTTTAATCTTTATAGTTAAATTTTAAATGAAGTGATTTTTTTTACTGTGCAATCGATTATGAATTTGTAATTTAATGGAGTGAGTTCAATTTTGTACCTGAGTTTGTACTAATTAACTCAATTTTTGTAATTATACTTAAAATCAATTTAAAAGAAACATTTTTTTAAAGCCTGTATTATAGGCCTTCCAAGCCCTCCTCTAGGCCTCGAGGGGGAGGGGCTGCAGGCCTGTCTGGCCCCAAGTTGCCTCGTGCCTGGGGCTCTCAGAGCACGTGTAGCCCCCCCAAGGCCTATGTGAGGGCTTGGAAGGCCTTATAGGCTCTAAAAAAATGTTTCAGATAATTTGGAAAAAAATTAGTTTTCCCTGAAAAACTTTGTTGCTCATTCAGAATTCAATTTTTTGATTCAAATGAACAAAAAAAATTTGTAAATCTTTAAACTCTCTAGAAGAATTTATAAAAAAAATACACTTTTGTGTTTTATAACTAAAAGTGAGAAACATGGTGCAATCGAGTTCAATTTTACACATGGTACATTAATATAAAATATTTCAAACTTTTTTTTTAAAAAATGCGTTCTAAAGTAAAAACCCATGACTACATAAGACAAAGAAAAATTGAGCTTTCTATTGATAAAGAAATGTTTTTACATATCATCAGTGTTGTTGATTACAAGTCTTGACGACACAAAAGCCTAGCTAATTTAAGATCCTTCGTCATTATAGTAACCCTCTTGGCATGGATAGTAGAGAGATTTGCATCCTCTCAAAAAAGATCACCAAAAAATATTTGCAGCTTCATGTAAATCTCCCAAGGCAAGGCTTTGCACACGATAGTCTTGAGAGTAACTATATAAGATTTCTTTTACAAGACGTGTGAAAGCTGCCTTGGGAATAAGGAGATCCTTATATTTTTGAAATCTGCGTATCTTCTGGAGTGCCTTGACTCCATATTTCTTCCTCCTCCTTGGTGCATGTGGAGGCACATTCGGGTTCTGAGGCCTTGGAGGGCAAGGAGCCTTCTTCCAGTCAGGTCCCTTGGGGAGGCCACGACGAGGAGGTGGTGGAGGTTCTGCTACCTACTGATGTGGTGCTGCTTGTCCTCCGCTTGCTGCGTGGACTTCCTCTTGTGTTGGAAGAAGGGGACCCATATTGGCAAGGAGGGTCTTCCCAACACGTTGCCCTCGTCTCGCGGGGATGTGGAATATTTTGTCCTTCCCATGGTGCAAGACCCTGCTCTGCTCTGGTCTTGCTCCTGCTCGCTTTCAATTGACAATTCTGTGCTATCGGGATCATGAGGAGGCATTTTACTACCAGTAGCAACAGAAGACTTGCATCCTTGTCACAATCAGTCGTACACTTGCATCCTTGTCACAATCAGTCGTACACTTGCATAATTCTTTCCACAACTCCCATCTTGGTTTGGAGTTTTTTCCCGACATGTTTTGCAAAAAACACCTAGCCTTTGCTCCACTTGTTGAGCCACAATGTGATTATCTCCAGACATCTTTGCATCCTTCACTATTTTGATGTTTCCTCCATGCACCCCTTGAGAGTTGAGTAGATTCTCCAATTAGGAAATGGCTTCCATGGATCGAGCAGCTGGCTTCATAGTGAATGCAAATTTAATGTGCAATTTGAGCAACTTATCAAATATTCTCATCATGGCATGTAATGTGCAGAAGTGAATTTTTTCACATGGGAATGAAATAATGGGATTCCATGTAAGATCCTTCGCATCCTTG